>NC_132783.1:122688859-122990578 GCF_048418805.1 Vulpes vulpes
TTTTTTCAATTTCCCTGGACTCCATGGAGGGTACTATGCTCTATGAAATATAAAAAGTTTCTCATATGCTTTATCTTTGCTCTTTGGATGTCCTGACCATTTCGTGTCCCTTTTGTTTAGGCCAGTAGTTTTCAGTCAGGAACAAATTTTGCCCCCCAAAGGCACTGGACACATTTTTTTTTTTTACTCATCACAACTAGAAGGTGGTGTCACTGGCATCTAGTGGGTGCAAACCAAGGATGCTGCTGAACAGCTGACAGTATGTAGGACACACAAATAATTCTCTGTCCAAAATGTCAGAGCATATTATGGAGATAGAGAAATCAGTTTCCTTGGATTCCACTCCATATAAAAAAGAAAGCTGAACAAAACAAAGCAAAGAAACAAACAAAAACATGTGACAGGATTTAGCAATGTGAGTGCTCCTGAATTTTTAGGGATTCCTTGATGTGACCAATGTTAGTTCCATTGTGCCTAACAACTCCCATTTTAAAATGAAAATCCTGAGGGGACTGGGTGGCTCAGTTGGTTAAGCTCTGACTCCTGATTTTAGATCAGGTAATGACCTCAGCCTTGTGAGACTGACCTTTGCCTTGGGCTCTAAGCTGGGCATGGAACCTGCTTACCATTCTCTCTCGCTTTCCCTCTGCCCTCTCCCCTCAACCACTGCCTCCCCCACCCCAGATCTCTCTCTAAAACAAACAAACAAACAAAAAGGGTGGGGGGAAATCCTTTCTTTTATTTTAAAAAAAGGGAGAGTGGAGAAGGAAAGAATTACTGTTGGACACTTGTAGAAGTCATTGTCATTAGAATTTCTTAGCCATAGACCCCCAGGGTCGCAGAAGTTTTGAATTATAAACTCTATAGAGCTCCTCTAAGCAATCACCACCTTATAGATCAAGAACAGAGGTGAAGTATCCAGCTAAACACTTGCTTGCCTTGGCAGTGGGGTCGTTCAGGTCTCTCCTTTGCTCTCTCGTTCCAAATAGATTGTCCCAGTCTTGTACACGGGAAAAAGAAAACTGGAGCCCAGTATTAAAATAATCTTGTACTTCCATTTTTTAAAAATCAGAAGGTGAGGGCTTCTCACTGTGCCCTTCTTATTCTAAGCCCCATGCCAAGAAAAAAGGTTTTAGATTAAAAGGAAATTAGCTGTTCATTTGTTATTTGTCAGTAACAGTGAAGAGGAAGTTTGTGTGTGCCAGACATCTAATGATAACAATCATTTGCACGTTCAGGCAAAATAATTAACTTCCATTTGCTTGGCTGTCTAATTTCTTCTTTATCATTTGTCCCAGCTAAGTTCCATGCAGGTTTGCCTTTTTGTTTTGTTTTGTTTATGATGCACTACACTGCATGCATATTTAGGCTTATGCAAAGCCAAACACTGGTAAAGATCAATAATTATTTAATTACAATTAGACCATCTTGCATAGCATATGTTATATTTGCACTGAGTTCTGTAATTGGAGACATTTCATATTTTCCATTGGCATATAGCATGTTGTTCATGACAAAGGATTGTCTAATCTGCCATGTTCTGAATATTAATATTGACTATCCTGGCTTGTATTTGCTTGGGTCATGAAGATTTAATAATTTAACAATAGGTCATTGGAGTTCTGTTGTGTCATCAAATAATTACAGAATTTATGTTTTATCAGTGGCAAAACCACTATAGTATTCTAAATTCCACTTATTGTCCTTTAGCTTAATGCTTACTGTTACCCTTTCTCGACATGTTTTCCCATCATGAAAATTAACCCACTCTATATCTTTCTGGAAAGAAAATAAACTGCTCCCTTGCCAAGCTGTTCATTATGCTGCTTCTTTCCTTCATGAATTGTGATCTAACAGTAGCCCAGCAAAAAGCCTAAGCTTTTGAAGTGTTGTGCTAATTTGATTAATACGTAGTTACATCCTGTTATGATGCACTTTGCCTTATGCATTTTAAATGGAAAATGCAGAGTGAATTACATTTGTGTTAAAAACACAGCATACTAAATGAACAGTACTGAAAGCAGTCTATAATAACAAGCTCTGCAACCACTTTAAACATGCAGAAGGTTATTGTTTGTAGGTTAATGATAATTATATGAAAATACATGTTTTTACAACAATTAAGATGTCAATAAAAATACTGGTAAGGTTAATACAGCTGCACTTAAAAATATTTATTCTACCAGTAATTTAAAAATAATTCTATAAGTATCCTGATATAATTATCTAAATTATGTGTGTATGCATCTATACACGTAGATAAGCAGCTTGTGAACTCTTTGGATAAAATCACCTAAGTCAATCTTAAAATACTTCTGGAATTGAAGAGTAAGAGACTACTTTCCTAGAAAGAGATACATGTTTTCATGCTTATTACTGAAAGGAAACTAGTAAATTGCCAGAGTTGCTAGAAATATAGAATTACTTTTGTGAGGATCTAAGATTCAGCGGCCAAGGGAGAGCGATGAAAGGAAGAGAATGAATCCTATATAACCAGATTAGTCCGCAGTTCTTCATATTGTCTCAATCTGAGTTTCATCTCTACTGGCATTATAAAGTATCGTGACACTGCATTCTTGAAATTCACCTAAAATAGATGCCAATGAACTTAAGAATGCATACAAAGGTATCTTGGTAATATGGCAAAAAGTTGATGAATATCTTATATCCCCATTTTTGGAGACACTTGCTCAACTATTTTTCCATTTGGAACATACATTTTTATAGCTACAAAATGTTTTCCCTTTCTATTTAGCTTTTTACCGTGACTAATAGTGGTTTATAACAGTTTACAATGGCTTAAAATGGCTTAATTTCTTTAAGCACTTTCATTCAGACTTTTTTCAGCTTCCATGCCAACCATACTGAGTTCTGCATCCAAATCTATTGAATAAACACTTTGGTAGTTGGTTAAAATTCATGACTGTGCTCTGTGGGTCAGATCATCCTCAAGAGCTGAAGAAAAGCAGCAAACAGTTTCATGCTATCTCACCAAATTTGTTATCTAACAATCACTGTATGTCCACTTGTATTTATCACTATGAATCAGGTCAGACGAGAACAAATCAGAAGCCACCATTTTCTTAATTATCAAATAGTTGCTGTTACTTAAACCTAAAATATGACTATAAGAAAACTCTATATCTGTATACTTTTTTCTTATTTGTAGAGTCTGTAAAATTTTGCAC
Source organism: Vulpes vulpes (assembly GCF_048418805.1). Taxonomy (NCBI): domain Eukaryota; kingdom Metazoa; phylum Chordata; class Mammalia; order Carnivora; family Canidae; genus Vulpes; species Vulpes vulpes. Next base: position 122,692,048 of record NC_132783.1, read on the forward strand.
AAAATAATCTATGATGTAATAAGCTCTTCTACCTACTACTTTTGAAGTTGAAGCAGAATATTTTTTCCATAGTCAACTAAAATACATGAGTTTGAAATGAAGTAACAGCTTAGTGAAGTTTATAGGGAATCATTATGTTTCTATGTCCACTTTTCTTATTAATCAGTTCTGTGGCTTTGGGGAAGATGTAATCTTCCTAGACTCCAGACTCATCATTTTAATGACTACCCATTAAAATGTAATTTGTAATGTTCTTTTGATATTTTTAACTACTATCCACAATAAGAGATACATTTTATATGATGACCCAGAACACACACACACCACATACAACTAAAGGAAGAGTTTCATGAAACAGTACTTATTTTTGTAATATGTGATGAATACCAGTATTTTTAAAATTCTGATTATGACACATTAAGTTTTGCTCTTGGTGTTTGAAAAATATCATCTTTGCCTTCCTTCTCTGGATTATGTGAATGTGTTTTTGTGGATTCTGATAATACATTTGTTGACTTTTGCCATGGGTAGTATTATACTTTATCAATTCTCTTTTGGTTCGAGGTAGGTTTTCTATTTTTCTATTTAAACTATATCTTTTTTTTTAAGATTTTACTTATTTATTCATAAGCGACATACAGAGAGAGAGAGAGAGAGACAGAGACATAGGCAGAGGGAGAAGCAGGATCCATGCAGGGAGCCCGATGTGGGACTCGATCCAGGCATTCTGGGATCATGCCCTAAGCCAAAGGCACACGCCCAACCGCTGAGCCACCCAGGCGCCCCTAAACTATGTATTTTTTAGCACTATGGCTTCTTGGTCAAGACTAACAATTACTGTTCTGTGTTCATATTGTATCATTTCTTTATATAGCCTTGGTAGATTATATTGTGGGTTTTGAAAATATTCCTTTCAAAATGTCAAAAGGAAAGCTGTTAGAGATACTAAAAGTTGTTGATAAAGTGAAAAAAACTATTTAGTCTAATAATCCATAGAAAAGAATGACTTATCTTTGATACCCTAAGAACTTAGTATTTGGCTACCACAGATCAATGTGAGTCTAATCTCGCCAACATATTTTTCTCTAAGAAAGATCAAATATAACATATTTGTTCCAACTATTGACAATTCATTTTTTGTGAATAATGAGATCTGACACAAGTTTAGCCTGATACTTGCCCCCCACCAAGTCCAAGAAGGACTATAGATTTTACACTCACTAATATAGAAGGAGAAATGAAAACAAGAAAAAGAAATAACTCTAAGAACTGATTGGAAAATGTCAATATGGTAAGAACAAACTAGTTGCAGGTGTAAAGCTTTTTAGCCACCTAATCCATGAAGACACAACTCCTTTTTTGTTTGTTTTGTTTTGTTTTGTTTTAAGATTTTATTTGACAGAGAGAGAGAGAGAGCGTGCAGAAGTAGGCGGAGTGGCAAGCAGAGGAAGAGAGAGAAGCAGGCTCCCCGCTCAGCAGGGAGCCTGATGTGGGGCTCAATGTGGGGCTCGATCCCAAGATCCCGGGATCATGCTCTGAGCCAAGCAGTCTTTTAACTGACTGAGCCACCCAGGTGCCCTGAAGATACAACTTCTATAGTGTTAATATGTTCTTAACATTGTCCCACCAGTTTTGTTTGGACATAACAGACTGAACATCTTCATGCTCTCCTATTTGTCATCTCCTCTGTAAAATACGAAATCTTTTTGGAATGGAGCATCACATGATACTGTGCCTTATACATAATAGGTGTTCAGTAAGTATTTGTCACTGAAGGGGGCACTTGATGGGATGAACACTGAGAGTTATGCTATACGTTGGCAAATCAAACTCCAATAAAAATATACAAAAAAGAAAAAATTAAAAATAAAAAGTAAAATTTCATATAGAAAAAAATAAGTAATTGTTAATTAGATATGATTTATCGCCCAAGTGTGTTCTCAAACACTAAATGTCATCACTTTAGCTCATGCCATGCCATCTCCAAAATTTTCTCTAAGCTAATGAAAACCACCCTAAGGCTATCTATGAACACTTAAGTTTTCTGGATTATCTGATGTAAACAGGGAAAAATGGATTTAAACCAAATTATCTATAGTTTAACGTTTCTCCCATTTCCTGTCCCTGCCAATGCCACCCAAGCTATAACTGCTTCCTAAAGCCTTCGCTGAAGTCTAGAAGTCTCCTACTTCATTGTAAATTAACATTTTAATAAATTTAGAGAGTTAAATACTGACCTAGACATTACTGCCTGGAAGGGCTTCTCAGCTCTTTTATATCAGTGCTAATAGAAGCACAAGGTAAGATGCTTTTCATTTTCTAGTAGTCCAGTTTTTTACAACCAAAAAGTTACAGTTGAAAATAATTTTAACAATATTTTGTTTGGTTCAATCTTTTCAAAATATGGTTTCAAATGTAATCAACATAAAATATTAATCAGGTACTTTGCATTCTTTTTTATTTTTTTAAACTAAGTCTTCAAAATGCAGTGTGCATAGCTCAACTTGGACTAGCCACCTTCAAAATGCTCAGGACTCACGTTGGCTAGTGGCTACCATTTTGGACAAGGCAGCTCTAGGCAATTCTATCTGATGACCTTGGAGGTGAACCAAAGCTGATCTCCTGAGATAGAGACAATATTTTAAATCTTCAAAGTTTAAAAGCAAACTTTCTGTTACTGAAAGACAGAGAGCCCTTGTTGACATTAGGAGATTATGTCCCCTCCCTCACACACTCATACATCCTTTCCAAATTTCCTATTGATTACTTCCCCAGAGTGAAAGAGGCAGGAAACAGGAATATCCTCTCATGGATGTGGTTGCCATCTTGACTGGTGTGGTTAGCACTAAATCCATTAGCATTAATACTCCCCATAAGAAGCTTTGGATAAGTAGCTTTAAAACTCTGGATGATCAACAAAGAAATAGATTTTCTTGGGGGAGGGTGAATATGTTAGAAAAGAAGACAGGAAGGAGGCAGATGCGCTGAGTCACAGTAGACAAAACTGATCCTGAAAAAAATATGGGAATCCAAGGCTAATTGAAGTAATTACCAGGGTTTGTGAGCCCCTGCCTTCCTATTGGTGCAATTTTCTTTCTTCCACCCTCCCTGCCCCTCTTAGACTCACTCGGTATGTGAGTTGTCATTGAAGCTTGATAGGCCATGTCTGAACCAGGTGCCGTGAATGTACCCAAGGTTATATTACCTAGATTCTTAGCTTGTCACAGTGGTCCCCCAAGAAGAAATCAGTGTGGATCCTATAAAGCAGTGCTTCTCAAACCTTACTGTGTATAACAGTGACCTTAGAAATCTTGTTAAAATGCACATTCTGATTCTAGAAGTTTGGAATGGGACCAGAGATTCAGTCTTTCAGAGATGCCTCTGCTCTTTGTTCTGGGGCCACACACTGAGGAGCAACATCCTACAACACTGGTTCTTAAATCTCTATGCAGCTGAAGGTTTCCTACAATGCTTTTTATAAATAACCAACACTCCTTCCCAGATCAATGAAATCAGAATGGGGAGAGGGGGGTGAGGTGAGTGGAACAGGTAATAAAACTTTGTAAAAGTTACCTAGGTGACTAAAATGTGCTGCTATGTTTGAGACCCACCAATCCATCCTAATCCTAGTGAAATCAAATGACCCTCACTTATCTCTCTGTTCTGTTCCACCAGCTGCCAAGTCTTAAGTCTTCACAACCAGCGATAAAAACCCTCTTCCCACTCTCTGGTGCTGTCAGCTCGACATCCTACTTTTCACTCCCTTTTACATCATTCCTCTCCTGCAACCTGCTTTTCAGGTAAATTCAACCATGTAAGTATTGATTAATTGCCTGACAAGTACTTAGAGGAGTCAGAAGGACCAAAATCCCCACCTTCAAGGAAATTTGGATCTCATCGGGAGAGTTTAGGAAATAACTGTAAAGTACTACCACTCATCATACTCAAACTCAACCCAGAATAATGTTATCGATTTCTCAGAAGTAGAGATTCTGACCGAGTCGGTTAGGAAAAGCTTTTTAGATTTGGTGGAACTTAAGGTCAGAGCTGCAGGAGTGGGTGCTCAGCTGAACTTTCACTAGGAGAGCTCAACAATTAAAGAAGGGCTTTTAAGATCAGGTCTGGGAGACTGAAGATCCTGGGAAGGGGCCAGAGCACAGTTGCCAGAAGGGAAAATGAAGAAGGATGGAGGGGTCAATGTTGCTTTGACTTATTGGGAACATCTCCATGACTTGAAAAGCTAGTAAGACCAGTCATAGGAAGTCATTGACAGAGAGAGTTGACTTGGGGTAGAAACAGGATGAGCTCTGATTCTAATATGACCAACTTGCTGTGACCTCCTAAATACCCTAAAGACTTGAATATGTGGGGCAGCCCCAGTGGCTTAGGGGTTTAGCGCTGCTGTCAGTCCGGGGTGTGATCCTGGGGACTCAGGATCGAGTCCCATGTCCGGCTCCCCGCATGGAGCCTGCTTCTCTCTCTGCCTGTGTCTCTGCCTCTCTCATGAATAAATAAATAAAATCTTTAAAAAAAAAAAAGACTTGAATATGTGAAGTTGTGTGGAAGATCTTGAAGATAAAGGATGCAGGCACCCAAAACTCCCAAGTGAGCCAACGTAAATGATGCAGAAATATGGACAATAAACACAATTCCAAAACACAACATGGAATCTTCAAATCCTATATCTTATTCCTCTATAAGATGTATGAACCTAGTCAATTGATTCATCTATCTTCTCAAAAACTCAAATTGAAAGAATTCTATGATAATTTCTCCTTGGCATCTCCTAGATACAATACTGGTATATCTGGCCAAGGTCGGCTAATAGTGTTCCCCCTAAGGAGGAATTTTTAGCCATGTCAGAGGCTTTCAGTGGCCTCAGTTTTTTAACTAAGTGAACTCAGCCTTGTAATTCTCATTTTCCAGTTGTGGTCCTACACTCTGTTATCTTAAACCAATGGCCGCTATCCAGCAGGGCACTTTGATTGCTGGATAAATTTAGCCACTAGGGTTTTTCAATCCCCAGACTAGTATAATTATTTATATATTCACTCATTCTTTCATTTGACAAATTTAAGAGTTTTGGACTAACACTTCCTTTCTTTCAATAGTGGGTGGAAAAATTTATAACCAGAAAACATCTTCAGTAGAGAGAAGGGGAATTTGGTGATTCCAACATATAGTCAAAGCATTTCTCCGCCTCTATCTCTAGCTAAGTTGTCTCCCCCTTATTTTTCATAGTGTTCATTATAGCACTTATCTGCCGATACTTACCAGCTATAATCTGGCTCAAAACCAGGAATTGCTTGCTGGAGAAGGGAACTAAAGTACCTCTTCCTAGCCAGTCTGGTTTTGGGGCCCCATTAATACACTTACACGGTAATAGAAGTATACAGTGTTTAATAGGGTCAGATAATGGTTAAAATTTCAAATAATCTCAATTTTCAGCCATTATTGGTCCTCTCTGTATTTGAAACCATGTCCACCAGCACATGGTGTTAGTAGGAAATCAATACCTCCCCAGTATTTCTATTTTTAAGTTCTAAAGAATATTTACATGTTAGAATTGCTTGTTCTTCAAAGAAAACAAACATGGTCCAGAAAAGAAAGTGTGTAAATGTTGAGAAGTACAGAAAACTAATGCAAGTAAAACACCTTTAAGTATATGATAGCAGCGGATACTGAATTTTTGCCAATGACATAAAATTGCAGAAATTACACAAAGCACTGAGGGAGAAGCACACTGTTAATCAAATATGTCAATGTATCTTTGTGGCTGATAGCTAACAAGTAAGTACTGACCTAAATTTTACCGGAGAGCATTTTAAAAGCATTAAGCATATGCTGTTTACTTAGTTGATGCAATAAATATAAACATGCTTTGAGTTCACAGTAAATCCAAAGTACAGACCTTAAATAATTCTAACATTCTAAATCAAATTGATTAATCACTAAAATACATTAGAAGAAACCGTTTCAGCAAATTTTTTGTGAAAAGGGTCTTTTAGTCAAATTCAGTTCCTCCATTTCTATCCACTGCATGTGTAATTCATGAACCTTTAAACAGTATGAGATTATAGATAGCTAAACTGACATTTGTACTTTCACTTAGCAGCTGAATAATCGGCACGCTCTAAGCTTTTTAAATGTTAAAGCAATCATTGCTTTGAATTCATCTTGTGATGTCATTGCCACTAACAACTGACATAATAAATTTGAAGTATATGAAAGCTTGAAAAGAATATTAGAGATATGTCTCATTTTAAATACATAACAATTAAATGATGTACAACAAGAAGTATGTTCTGATCCATCTATTAATGAAATGCTCTTTAAAAAGTGTGATGTATCATTGCTGTTTTTGTATGTTTGAGCTTGCAAAGATTTTTGTTTAAATGTGTTGTGCTTTTGTTCAGAGGCAGAAAGGGCGATATTAATAAGCATATAATAAGAATGTGCACACAAGTGTAAATGAATTTGTGTTAATGAAAGTGTATACAACAGATAGGGACATTTGCAACCCATGGAAGGAACACAAAAGACATACACAATGTTTGTATTATACAGGCCAAAGTTATACATTTCATATTGACACATTGAAAGGGATAGTAGTCATTAATTATTTCATACTAAAATAACTTGAACTAGTTAACTATGGACCTTTTGCTCTTGAAAGTGGGGTGGGTGAGTGTGTGTGTGGGGGGGTGTTTAATTTAGAAACTGTACATTTTCATGGATGATACTCTTTTTACTAATAAAATGGGGCCACCCATGTAGTTAGGATATTTAGAGTGAATCCATTTATCTCTGCTATGAAGATGGGCAATAACCAGCCTTTTGGAAGAGAAATAGAATATTCCTTTTCCATTATCACTGGAGGTATTTGGTAGACACAGCATGGTTTACTTACTTCTCCACCCATATGGGTGTGAGTAAGGCGTGTTTGCGCAGTATTTCCTCTACTGGTCCAGGTTCCCATTAACAAATAAGTAGACCACCAGACTTGATTTCTATGTTTTTTATGTGCCATGGTAACTGGAGTATTGAGGGGGTTAGGAATGATATTTTAAAGAAAAGTTTAAAGATGTTTTGCATGATGAGAAGATTAATCTCTGGCATGTTCTGTTATTCCACATTTCAGACATTTTAAGCAAATTAGGCCAATTGGTAAAATCATATAAACAACTGAGCCAAAATATACATACAGGATTATGATATTTCCTCTAAAACAAAAATGAAAAAAAACCATGAATAATTTATACAGCTAAATATGAACACAGATAGTCCTTTATTGTCTGAATTCTTACTCCAGAGCTGAGATTTCAGATCTTAAACAATTCTATATTCAAAAGACATTCTTTTATAATCTAGAAATCTTGTCCATCTTCCCATCCCCAATCACTACTCACTTTGACCTCCCAAATTTTTTATATAAAATTTAAGAGAATTGGAACTTTTTTTTTCAATGAAGAAAATTAACTTCTATCTAGCTGAAACCCATCCTAGAATCCTGACTACTTCAAAATCAAACTTAAATTAATTAGGAAGCATCTTTTAGAGTTAGAGAATTCTCATTTTGGACAGAATTTTGTTTTACTGATTCAGTACAATTGGTTCAAAATTCTCCAGTCATTCCCCAAAGTAATGTCCAAATCCATCTCTCTCCTTTTCAGTCCTACCATTCTTATTTCCCCTACTGCCCTACACACACACACACACACACACACACACACACACACAACCCGTAATGTACACACCACACCTTACTGAATTAATCCCTTTATTGTTCCTTCTGCCAGAGGACCTCCTACTCCACATTTACTCACCACAAATCTACTTCATTCAAATTCCTACTCAATTTATTCCCCTCTGCCTGCTCCCTTGTCTGCAGGAACCATACTATATCAGTTTTGGTCTTGCTACTTATAGGTATGTATGAGGAAGATGATCTTGGATCATTATTTTATTATGGTGAGCGACAAATCAATGTTTGCTATTGATGATGATAATGACAATGATGATTATGATAACAAAAGAGGAATGAAAATACAAGTTGGCTCGAGGTGTTTTTCTTCATCATGGTTAAGATGTCCGTGAGCACATGGGAGACCCAAAAGCTATCAGATCCCATTTAAATAAATTGGGAATCCCACATACAAACCTGGGAAAGTTCACACTCTCTTGAGTAACACTAGAAATTAGTGTTGTGGAAATTAGTTTGTGGAAATTAAAGTCAACTTAAAAATATACTCAATTCACTGGAGGAGAAAATTGAGTAGCTCATACTTAAAATTACCCACCAGTTAGAGCGTGTCAGTATAGTTGGCCCTTAAACAACATAGTTTGAACTGTCCAGGTCCACTTATATACAGATTTTTTTAATAAATACAGTACAGTACTGTAAATTTACTCTCTCTGCCTTATGATATTCTAAATAACATTTTATTTCCCTTAAACTTTTCCCTTAATTTACTTGATTATTGTCAGAATACAGTATATAATATATCATATGCAAAATATGTGTTAACCAACTGTTTATGTTATCACTCAGGCTTCTGGTCAACAGTAAGCTATTAATAGTTAAGTTTTGGGTGAGTCAAAAGTTACCACATATTTTTGACTGCACCAGGGTCAGCATCCTAACCCTTGTGTCATTCAGGGGTCAACTCTATGTCTTTTTTCTATGGAAGTCTTTTAAGTATATATAGTTCGCTGCTTTATATAAAAAGAAATAATTCATCTTCTCTTTCATTTGGGCTTTTTAAAAAAGATTTTTTATTTATTTTTGCAAGGCAGAGAGGAAAGGGGGAGAGCGAGAGAGAGAGAGAGCTCGCATGAACAGGGAGAGGAGCAGAGAGAGAAGCAGGCTCTCTGCTGAGCAGGGAGCCCAATGAGGGGCTCAGTCCCTGGACCACAAGATCATGACCTGAGCCAAAGACAGATGCTTAACTGACTGAGCCACCCAGGCACCCCTTTCCCTTTCATTTCTAATAGTTAACATTTATTAAACACTCCCTTTATGCCATATTTCGTTTAAAGTCAGTTAAAGATGCTCTGGCACAGAAAATTAAATAATTGTCCAGGGCTCCTTTGCCAGATTAGGTGGCAATTTTCATAGATGTGTCTGGAACCAAAGTGCCTATATTTACTGGACATTCTAACCTCTAGAAGAATGGTAAGGAGATTTTTAAAAATTTCATCACATTTTTAGAAGCTGTTTCTTACTACCTCTGTGACAGTGACAAGTTCTTTAATCTCTCAGAGATTCAGTTTTCCCATCCACAAAACTAGAAGTAGTGCTATTTAAACTTTATTATAATTCACAAAGTAGATTTTTAGATGCCTAATAAATGTATTTTCTATTCTTCTACTAGAATAAATCTGAAATCAGTTCTCATGGATCTAAATTTTTACTATGACATTACTTTCCACTAAACCTCAATTCTCTCTGGTGTTGATACTTAAACCTGCAGAATAATTATAGAAACTTTGGCAAGTATAAATCTTGGTCAGATTAGTCAGCATGGCGATATAATCAAGACAGCAAGAGGATATTGACTAAAAAAATCTGCATCTAAAGAAATAGACTGTCCGGATTGATTAGACTAAATGTTGCATTTGGAATGATTCTATGAAACATTCTCAGCACAAGCATAGACAAGTGTCTCCTTTATGTATTTTCAATCTCCTGCAAGTGTGAGTATACATGTGAAGGAATATTTGTTTATACCATGACTCATTCCACAAAGGAATTAAGGAAAATTACAACAGGCCATATATAATAAAATTATGATAAAATAGAAATATAAAAGAAGTGTTAAAGCTTATGTAAGCTGAGGCAAAAATTCAAGACCATGTAAACTTAGAAGGCAAAAAAATTCAGAGGTTAAGGGCCAATATAAACACACTAATAGAATTTAAAAGTTGGCTCAAATCATTGTAGGCACTAAAGAATCAGGCATATAATGCACCATTGTCTTTAAAGAAGAGGAAGAAGGAGAAGGACAACTTAAACTATGTTAAAGTATCCCCAAACTTACAACATCTTAATAACCAGTTTGGATCCATTTAGTTTGATTACACAGTCATTAAGATTACCTGGAAGATTTTGCACAGTAGGAAGTCAGAACAATGAAAGCTCTTCCTATGGAGAATGAAAGTGAAAAGTTGATTACAAGTTGCAACACTTCCAACTAGAATCAAAATTACTCATTGATGGGGCACCATGATGGCACAGTCTGTTAAGTTCCCAATACTTGGTTTCAGCTCAGGTCGTGATCTCAGGGTCTTGAGATCAAGCCCCACGTCAAACCCCACGTCAGACTCCAAGTTCAGTGCAGAGTCTGCCTGGGTTTCTCCCTCTCTCTACCCCTCCCACTTGTACATGCTCTCTGTCTCTCTCTCGCTCGCACGCTCAAAATAAGCAAATAAATCTTTTTAAAAAAATTTACTCATTGATGATCCTTTCTCCAAAAAGTTTCCAGATACTTCTTACAAGTCTACCCTGATGAAAAATAGAGGTCAAATGAAATTCAAGTTAATTTAAGCATCATTATATATGTGAATTGAGTGTATATAATTCACTAACTTGAACTTTCATTCCATTTTATTTATCTGTTCAATCAGCAAATGTGCATTAAGCACATACTGTATTCCAAGATGGATATATAATAATAAGAAACATGTAATGCCTTTAATCAAGTCTTGAGGGAAGACAGACAACAGCAGGTTGTAACATAGTGTTAATCATGCCTGGTGTGGATACAAGAGAATGTCAGAGGGCTCTTAACCCAGCCTAAGGTGTCAGGGAAGGCTTCCTGCCATGTGATTGGAACCCCTATGAATAAATAAAAGTTATCCAGATGAAAATGCAGGCAGCAGTGTTCTCCTCAGAAGAAAATGTAGACAAGAGTACCAATGACACTGTGAGCACTTCAAATGGATTAAATTATCAAATGATGGAGGAAAATGAAATGAGAGAAAGCAAAGGCCAGATCATGAAGGGCCAATACATGCTATGCTGAGGAATTTCAGATTTACCTGGAGTAACATTATTAAAGCGATGGGAGGATTTTTTTTTCTCCCAGAGGGTGAAAAGAGATCATCATTTGGGGTCATCTCTAATGAAGAACGAATTATAAGGGATTATGGCTGACATGGGTAGTTTCCTGCCTAAAATCCTTTCTCTCCTCTTTCTTAGAACATAGATGAACCAAACTAAAATATTTAACTTCCAAGACTCTCTTTCAGCTAGCAGTGGCCATGCGCTTTTGACTAATTAGATGTAGGTAAAATTCCCTTGAATGGGGCCTACCTTGCAAAATAAAAAGACAATGACTCACAAGAAGGGTTGCTTTTTGTGCCCCCCCCCCCTTTTTTTGTCTTTCTGCTTTCTTCCTTCTTCTTTCCTCAGATGCAGATGATTCTGAGGATACTGAAACCATCTTGCATGTATGAAGATAAAAACAAAATTACAGCTGGCCAGGCAGAAAGGTATAAGAATATCACTTTTATATAATATGAATATTTTCAGAATGAGTGGAGGAAGACCGGCTCATTATGCAAATGGAGAAGGGGCTGTCATACAGGTAGGAAGAAGATAATTTAAAACCAATGATCTAGATTCCCTGATCAGAGGAAAAGAAATAGAACCCAAAGCCCAGGGCGGGGAACTACATGAGGAAAGGAGACACACCATATCCATGGTGACAGATGGGCAGGGCAGGTAAGTTTGCATCAGGAGTGAGGAGTTTAACAAGTTAAGTATATAAGGGTGTGGGATGGGGAGTTCAAAGACAACTTTAACAAGTTGAGTATATAAGGGTGTGGGATGGGGAGTTCAAAGACATCTGGAGAATAGTTGTAAAAGCCATCCTGAGTGCAGCAGCTGGGTGGCTCAGTCAGTTAAGTGGTCTACTCTTGGTTTCCGCTCAGGTAGTGAGCTCATGGATTGTGGACTGGAGTCTGCATAGGGCCCTACACTCAGCAGGCCAGCAGGGAGTCTTCTTGAGGATTCTCCCCTCTGCCCCTTCCCCAACTTGCATATGCACTCTCTCTCTCTCTCTAAGAAATAAATTCTTAAAAAAAAAAAAATGCCATCCTGCACAAGGAGAGTAAACAGATTACCAAAGAGGATTGGGAGGGTTGGGGTTTCAGGCACCATTACTAAAGGTTGTAACGGCATCTGTGCCTATCCATATTCTATTTTGTCTCAATCTAGTCCTCGACATGCTCTTGTTTTGACAACAGCCCTCCTGCCTTGGTCCCTCCAGCCTTGACCCTAAGTAGCTTCCTGTTTTTGCTTATCTCTGAGTTCACCTGCAATTTCAGGTGGGTTTTCAGTTCTTGGTAACCAATGTCCACCTTAAATTCCCTTGTTTTAAATATTCAAATTGGTCTCTTCTTTCTGGCTGAACCTGACTCAACCAGCACTAAGTCTTTTGGTCATGGACAATGGAAATAGACCCTGACATATAGCCAAGAAGGAGTGATGGTGAAGCAAAGGGACAGAAGGACAGGGAAGGGATTAACGGCAAGACACTGATGACAGCAGAGGATGGTGCTTTTCCTGTCCAATTCTGTAACACAGTGCCGATACTGTAAAACAAGAGAAGGAAGGACCAGTGGCACCGTGAAACCACACAAAATAAATTCTACCCCATGTCCCAATAATTTATAAATCAGGTATAAGTGTTTTTTTCTTTTAAACTTGCAGATATTATCATTGCTGAATAATCATTGACTTGCAGGGTTATTTTTACATTGACCAGGCTCAAGAACTTAGGACAAGAGAAAGGGGTTTTTTGTTTTGTTTTGTTTTGTTTCAGAACTATACTCACTAATTCTCTTGGATTCATGAGTGATAGGGGAAAAAAGCTTATTTTTTCCCTTTTACATTCAGTGGAACTGCAAGACTAGATGATTTATTTGCATCAACTGAACCCCTAAAGCAGAAATCAGACATAGTACTTTTGTTTTCTCAAAGCATGAGGACTGTCTGGGAGAATGGTGGATGCAGAAGTTTAAATGACAACTCTAAACCTCATCACCATTTTTCTTGGCTCCGATGCAGCCATCTGTTAGAGAGAGGGAGACAGAGAGAGAGAGAGAGAGAGAGAGAGAAAGTACGAAGGGAGGAGGGGAGATTACAACTCTCCCGCCAGGATGTTGAGTAGTAAGTAAGATAAAGGGGTATGTGTGGTATGATGAGACCAGTGCAATCTGCTGGGTTGCAGAGTATGTAATCAGTTCAAATTGATAACATATATGTATGTGTAGGCATGAATTATGACATACATTTTGAGAGAGAAAGAAAAACTGAAAGAGGGCCAAGAAAAATTCTTCACAAGATTGTTTCCAAAAATAACAATTTAAAAAATCACAATGTCATTAGGTACTTAACACTAAGTTTTTAAACTTTTCAACCTATTGAATAATTGAAAATAAGGGAATTATTCCACCTTAGTTGCATCGAGAAATTAATAGTTGCTTAAATATTTTCTGCATGTTTCTGATGTAGTTGCAAGACACAAAAGCCTGTCTTTACACCAAATAATCTTCCAGGGAAAAGGTAAACAATTATATAGACAATTGTAAGTCTCTCCATTGCTTTTAATGGTATCGTGTACGATTATAGGTCCAAATGATGGAAATAACATATCAAGTGTATCTCAATAAATGTGTTCTTTAAAAAAAAATCTTTCAAGACAGTGGACACATTAAACAGATATTCTGTGCTTCTTAAACCAGAGACATTTTGATAGTTGAAAGGTCACTTGTATTTATTTTCTACCATAACTCATTTCTCTCTCTCTTTTTCCTGTGATATTTATTTTTCCCACAAAAGCACTCAGGAGTACACCATGGTTAAATTTGTTCTTTCATTGTTAAGGCTCCTTCTCCCTTATTTAACAGATAATTCATCTGTAGTAAGAATTTACTCTCAGGTGTTAATCCTTGGAGGTTATTTGCACTTACAGAGCCAGTAGATCTGCAGTGGAGCAACTGTACCCACTCAGTGTAAATCCTAACTCTAAATGCCCTTTGCTTAGAAAAAAAAATTGTTGATTTCTGGCTAATTGTCATGACAGAAAAGAACATTTAAAGACATGCTGATATGTCCTTGACTGTGCAGAAGTCTACATTTAGAAGATAAGAACTGCAATCTGGTGGAAATCATTAGTAAGCGCATGTATACTGCAATTCACAAGCTTATGTAAATTTCTGCGGTCCTTCACACATCCTGGAGGAACTAGGCTTAGACTCTGTTTTTAGCTACTTTTGTACAGATAAAGAGCAGAGGTGCTTTTTAAACAAGGGTTGTACGTGTTCTAGCTGGGCTGTCCCTGATCCACCGGGATTGTGGGTAGTTAGGTAACCCCACCTCTCACACTGCTTCCCTACCTCCCCTCCCTGTTTTCTAGTGAACAGGATCCTATCAGAAGGTATTTGGGAACCCTTAAATAAGTGCCCAGTTACTCCCTTGGTTTGTCTGGAACCAAAAGCTCATGGGCCAGGGCTAACAGGTCCCCATCCTTGGAATCTGGACCCACACAAACATGCCTGAATGTATTTCAGAAAAGAAAGAAACACAAGGCATGTGAGAGAAATCCCGATGAGTAAGAACAAATAGGAGTTAGACTCAGCAGCTGAGACTCCGTGGTTGTAGGAATGACTTAAGGCTATCCTCGGCTACTCTAATCCCTCCCTCTCCACCATCTTGGAGAGCCTGTCACTCTGAGAAAGTTAGACTGTCTTAGAAATGACCAGAATTCATCTCTACTGGTCCACAAAGCTCTACTGTTCATCTCCCTCCTTTCTCCTGCCCTTCCTGTCATAAACAAAAACAAAAATATTTGTACATAAAGGGGATAGACAGTTCCCTAGAGGCCAGAGACAGAAAGACAAGCTGCAGAATCCAATGGCACATCATAAGAGCTCCAGGAAGCGAAAAAGCATAGATGCCCCTGGCCAGAGGTCACTACCTAGGTGGTCTGAGCATAGTACTGAATCAACAACAGACTACACAATCCCATAGGCAACACGGAAGTCAGATGCCCAAAACAAATTAACAATTAGTGCCCATGACCCAAGATCAGCAGTGCAAAGGTATGCAATGGGAAGGAAGAATGTGGATTTTAGGAAGATGCCCTGAGACTCTGAGTGGGGAAGACACCATACCCACCACCCAAATACAGGGTTGCACCTCTGGAATGCTGTGGCATCTCAGAAACATTTTCAGAGAAGACTACCTAAAAGATGTTGGATTTTCTTCCAATAATTAGGTAGCATTCAGAACAGAGAGATTAGTGGACCATTCAAAAAGTCATACACATTGTTCTTAGTGGCTATTGAAGCTGGGAACATGGTTGATTCATATAGAAATAAAAATGATTATGTACTAGTGTATCAAAAGCAGTAGGAACTGGCTCATTTTTCTTTCTTGCTGTGGCCATTAACTAAAATCAAATACAAACGTGACACTGATTTTATCCTGTATTCATTTTCTAATGTTGCATAAAAAGTGACCACAAATTTAAGCAGCTTAAGAAAACACCCCTTTATAGTTCAGCTCTGTAGATCAAAAGTTCAATACCATGGGACTACATCTCTGCTTAGGAAAACACAGAACCAAAAGCAAGGTTATCAGCCAGGCTGTTCCCATCTGGACTCTTTGGGGGAAAATCCACTTCCATACTCATTTTTTGTTGTTGGCAGAATCGAGTTCCTTGTAGTTGTAGGTCTTAAGTCCCTGTTTCCTTAATGGTTGCTGCCAGGAACTGCTCTAAGCAGCTATAGACTATCCACATTCCTTTCCACATGACCTCCTACATCTCTAAGCCAGCAATGTTTTGGTCTCCTGCTTCAAATCTCTAACTTCTGGCTTTGAACTCTACAACCAGATTTAAAGAGCTCATATGATTAGATCAGGCCACCTTGACAATATTCTTATCTTAAAGTTCACTGATTTGGAAACTAAATTACACCTACAAAATCCTCTCATAGCAGTACTTACGTTAATGTTTGAATAATTGGGAGAAAGTGCATATACATCAGAGACCAGAAATCTTGGGGACCATCTTAGAAATCTGCCCAACACACATTGTTTCTTCTTTGTTTGTTTTGGTTTGTTGTTTTTTTTTTAATTTATATTTAATTTGTCAACATATAGTGTAACTACCCAATGCTCATCTCATCGTGTGCCATCCTGTATCCATCACCCAGTTACCTCATCCCTCCCCTTCTGCAACCCTTTGTTTCCCAGTTTGGAGTTTCTGCCTACCACACATTGATTCCTTTCACCTCCTTTCTCTACAAAATACACCCTATTTTACAGAAAATCGCATACAGCTGAGTTCATAATTAACTCATACCTAGAACAAGAACAGTGATCTTGAAAGCTAACATTAGACCAAAATCAACTTTTCTATGACCTTATTCATGTATTTATTCAGTTATATCTATTGACCATCTGTTATAATCATACCCAATTAGAAAAGAATACTGGTCCTATTTGTTTAAAAATATCTTTTCTACGTTCTTCTTTTTCTACAGTATCAGAAGTTCAGCCAAGTTACTCCAATGGTTTTTGCTGTTTTGACTTCCATTTTGTTTGGCCAAGGGGGCTGCAGGGACCTTGAACTGACAACAGCCCCCTTGTGGAAGCACATAGACAGCAGCCTGCAGAATCACAAGCAAATATAAGTAGTGGTATGACTTCCCCAACAGCCCTTGCAATCAACAATCTCCCCTGCCTCCTAGCGCCTGCCTCCCAGATTCATTATATGCCTAATGCATCTCATAGATGAGACCCGCATGGGGCTAACCAAAACCCCATTCTTGGTTTGAATTGACCTATCCAGCCTTGGTCCAGGAAATCCCAACACACTCCACCCATAGTCCCTTCAAAAACTTGCACCCCAGGTCCCTTCCCTCTCTCTGCACTCTATCTTAACCTCCCCTGGGGCCCTTCGAGGCGGGCTGTGTACTTTCTGCAGGACCTATGAGTGATAAGTGTTCCTCTTTCAGTTTCTCTTGTGGTCTGTTGTTGAACTTTGGTTCACCAACACACACCCTGTCCTTCACTTAACAAATGTCAATTTAACAAAATCATAACATGCAGTTAAAAGGAACATCAGCAATTCAGATTCTTTCCAGTGAATGTAGTATCAGATATTAACCTTAGCTGCATGGATTGTTAGAAAAAAAAAAAAATTGGAGCAGGAAGGGCCTGAGAAACCTAGTCCTAAATGACTCATCTTATAATAGTTGGCCTTAGAGCTGCCTATTTATTGGAAATGCTTACAAACCAAGGACTACACCATGACCTTGCACATCCTGTTAAGACTAGAATTTAGCAGAGAGCCAAAGTGAAGCTGTCACTCCTCAAAAAACAGCTACGAGCAGATTCGTTACAGTAGTCTGAGTAGCACAGCCATTCTCTTTGAACAGCAATATAATTTCTTCTCAAGTGGGCACACAGATCTTTTTGGTGTCCCCAAACTCTACTTGTCTACACAAGATATATGTCTTTATATTCCTCAGAAGTCAAATCCAGCCACTGCTGTTCTTTTAACTCATTAAATCTTTCACCAAACTTCCATTTCAGTTGTGGAAGAGCAGAAAGAAGAAAGTATCTAAAATTGGACACTTGTCCGTGATCAGAATATAAAGAAAACTAAGCACTACAGGACTCTATTGTCAAGTACAAGCCACGCTGATGCTTAGATGACATCCCACTCTTTCGCAGGAGACCCTGTGGTGTGGCTCAGAGATAACAGTCTTTTCAGGGATATTCTTATTAAGACATTTTGCATTTATGTGACACTTTTTTATCTTCAAAGGAAGATATTACAAAAATTTATTTACAATACCCTATAAAAATGGGCCACTATTTTTTTCACTATGTAGATCAGACAAATTATGAAAAGTGAAAAATTCGCCTCGGGCCATAAATAAAACAGTAAAATAAGACTGCCTGAAATATTCATTTTCTGTCTGTGTTAAACTTTCTCTACCAA
Organism: Vulpes vulpes; assembly: GCF_048418805.1. Classification (NCBI taxonomy): domain Eukaryota; kingdom Metazoa; phylum Chordata; class Mammalia; order Carnivora; family Canidae; genus Vulpes; species Vulpes vulpes. Next base: position 122,710,068 of record NC_132783.1, read on the forward strand.
GTTTTCTCCACCTTATTTTGCCATGTGCTCCAGAAATGCTTGAGAAATTGTTTTTCCTCACCATCCAAATAAGGGAAAAAAAAAAAAAAAAGGAAGGAGGGGGGGAGGCAGGGAAGAGAAAGGGAAGAGAGAAGAAAAATTTCTAAACTTTATTAAAATTTCTGTTTTTTGCCTTCAGCACTTCTCTTAACAGTTACTTAGAGAAATCATTTAAGTAATTACCATTCATAAAATCCCTAGTTCCTCGTCCTGAAGAGGTGTTTCTATTGGCAGCCACGAAGAAAAAAGAGTAAATACCCTCAATTCATATGACAAAAATGTAATTTCTTTTTCATTCCAGGGACAGCCGCAAAATAAATGCAAAGGTTTTTAGGATCTTTGTAGACCTCAGGAACTCTTATTCTGTTCCCACACCCTACCTTAATTTTAATGTTTACATAATTAGAAGAGTTTATTTGAGTTGCAGTTAACTAATGATGTTCTGTACACATGATATTAACACTAATTTCTGTCTTGTAATTTCCCTCTTATTTTTGTAAGTTTGGTATTTTTAAAAATAATTAACTCTATTTCTTTGATGTATGATTTTGGAGCATTTTTTTGATGCTATTGCTTGTTTTAAATTCTTAAATATTTTCGTCGGCTCCCGAAAAGTGTATAGGCTGTGCCTGATGGTTATCTCATCACTGGCAGCATTATAGAAATGCACAAAATAGGAAGGCCAGGTCACACACAACAGATTTGGCAGCAGGTTCCTAGTTGTAATTTAGAGAGCTTTCTGTCCTAAAATATGTTCCTTGCTGGTCTCCCACCATTAATCATCCTCCTATTGATAAACATTTCTCCATCCTACCAGCCTCCCATGTGTATAAATAAATAAATAAATGTTATCTATTACTGCATTAACAAATTAATTCTAAACCTTAGAGATTTAAAGCAGCCATAAACATTTATTATCCAATTTTTAAGGGTCAGGGCTTCAGGACCAGTCTACCTAGCTGGTTCCTGGCGTGGGTCTCTCAGAGGTTATATGTGCATCATCCAAGAGCACAGTCAACTCATGGCTGGGTTGGGCTGAGCAATTCTCTTGCAAGAATTCTCCCTCACATGGCTGGCTGACAGGTTGTACCAGCGGTTGAGGAAAGTTCAGTTTCGCGTCACAGGAGCATCTTCACAGGTTGCTCAAGCATCCTCACCACAGGGCTCCTAGCTTTCCTGGAAATAAGGATCCAAGAAAAAGTGAGACAGAGGTGGCAAGGTTTTCTGGGAGTAGTCCTGGAAGTCAGACACAGTCAATTCCACCATATTCTGTTTGTCAAAAGTGAGTCACTGAATGTAATAACTCACATTTTTAGGGGAGTGAAATTAGTCTCTGCATTTTTGAAAAAAGGGCTAAAAAATGACTCGTGGACATATTTTAACTACCACAGATTATGTAAGAACTCCAGAAGAGTTGTCCCTGATGAAGACCATGCTGAAACTCAGATAAATAGAATCTAAGAATTATCATTTATTTCTATGAGTAAACACAAGCCTGCCCTTGAGGGCCAGAAATTCCATTTAGACTAGAACCATTCACCCTTAAATATGCACATATATTTTTAAGAATGGAAAGTCTTCCTTTTAAAATAACACTAAGCTCAATTCCTTGGTAACCTTGGAATTACATTATTTTTCAATAACTTATATTCATTGATCAGCCAAACAGTTTGACACCTTATTTATGGGCTACTGTGATGGATCACATCTGTTCCCAAAGTAAGGGAAACAAATTGTCAGTTTAGATAATTAGAGTAAGGGCCCAGATTTGATTATATTTTCCGGTATATTTGTCATCTTTTGTTATTGAAAAATTAAACACGAACCTTGAGTAGATCATAATATACATCTTGAAAAATCTAAAACATAGTTGATAATGTTAGTAGACCCCTAAATAAGTAGAACCTTAAATATATGTACTATTTGTATATATGTGTTAAAAAGTTTTTCTATTTTTCCAAAAAGCAGCAAAGACTCCTTTCTAACCTGTGATTGTGATAATGTCAAATGTAAGATATTTGTGCAAGGGACTGTATGTGTGTGCTGTATGTGAAGAAAGAGAGACAGATTTCTCTCAATTTGTGCTTTAGATATCATGTGAAATTTTTCTAAACCACTGCTGTCTTGTAGCTGAGCTTCCAACAAAGTGAACATATCAGCAAAGCACTGACAGATGCAAGTAAAACACACAGTGTCCAGAATTCTATCTTTGTCACAAAATGTAACCCTTTGTAAACATATTATTGAGTCTGATCTAATTTATCTAAGGATCATAACCTATTAGCCTCATAGTTTTGAAGGAATGATTTCACCTTCATACGTTCTTTGGTTAGTAAGCATTCCCACAGGTTTATGGTGGCCGTTCAGTTCACTCTCAGCCACATCTACCTATAAAGCCCTCCAGCCCCTCTGCAATTGGTTAAGTATGCATGATCTAAGGCCAATGAACATTCCTACAAGCATGCCACTAAAATATCCTCACGTTTGGGATTGAAAATTAGAATTGTTTAGATATGGAATATTTCTATGTTTCTTTTTTCCTCCTTTTTCTCCTCTTCTTAATACATATCCAATAAAGGGGAAGGGGGGCCCTTGATTGAGGTTTACGTGCCAGAACTGGGTATATCTTTTGCCTCAAAAAATGCTTTGGCAAATCAATTGTTATCTTTATATACATTCTTGTGCCAGGTGCCTGCAAGGACTCCTTGATATCAAGTGCCAAATAATCTTTTGAAATGTTAATAATTAAAACAGTATATATTTATGCACACACACATAATTACATATATTATATACAAGGAGATAAGGCAGAGAAGACCTCATGGTCTTTAATATTATTTTTCACCCAAATCTGTCATTATGTGCTTCTTAACTGATGGGACACCCTAAACTATTTTATTCTGACTCAAGTACTTTAAACCAATGATCACTACCTCATGGGATACTAAGAAAGACAGAGATAATAAAACGCGGTTATTAAGCCAGTGGATATTCCCACTACCTCTGACAGCAATAATTAACCCTTATCGTACATGGGCTGGTGCTCATCAGAACTCCACACTCAGACACCGCTATGAATAGTACTGTTTAATCCATGTGAAAACCAAGGTGTAAAGGTCAGTGATGCGTCTAACGTTGATTACCAAGTTAAAAATAGGCCCTTTTTTTCTGACACTTGGGTTTTTTTTTTTTTTTATTTTAAACATTTATGTTTATTTTTTTTTTCAGTTGCAAAGTTTATTTTTTTATTTTTATTTATTTTTTTTAATTAATTTTTATTGGTGTTAAATTTACCAACATACAGAAAAACACCCAGTGCTCATCCTGTCAAGTGTCCACCTCAGTGCCCGTCACCCATTCCCCTCCAACACCCGCCCTCCTCCCCCCTTCCACCACCCCTAGTTCGTTTCCCCGAGTTAGGAGTCTTTATGTTCTGTCTCCCTTCCTGATATTTCCCAACATTTCTTCTCCCTTCCTTTATATTCCCTTTCACTATTATTTATATTCCCCAAATGAATGAGAACATACACTGCTTGTCCTTCTCCGATTGACTTATTTCACTCAGCATAATACCCTCCAGTTCCATCCACGTTGAAGCAAATGGTGGGTATTTGTCGTTTCTAATGGCTGAGTAATATTCCATTGTATACATAGACCACATCTTCTTTATCCATTCATCTTTCGATGGACACCGAGGCTCCTTGGTTTTGAATCTAGACTTCCTAAACAGACTTTCCTCCTAGGCCCTCAAGTCACACCAGGAATAACTTCAGACACCAAATACCAAATTTCTACCAACAACAAACACATAAAGAGACATCAATTCCAAGAATCAAGCCATAAACTGTGTTTAGAGTATCTGGCTGGATCAATTGATAGAACGTGTAACTCTTGATCTTGGGGTCAGGAGTTCAAGCCCCACATTGGTTGTGGAGCTTACTTAAAAATTTTTTAATTAAAAAAAGAAAAGAGGACGCATTAATTTTTTTAAAAAAAAACAATTGTATGTGTTCATTTAACTACGTCCAATGCCTAGATTTCAAGTGAGATTTTTGAAGTCTACATAATGGATCTGTATGAGTCCATAATCCATATGTAAAGTAACAAAGAGCAGAGCACTTGCCTTAATACAGACACACACTTTCTCCTCATTCAAGAAAGCACTTCTCAGCAAAATGCAGTCATGTCTGCAGAGGGAGACTAGGTCATTGGCAACAGTTTGGGCAATCTGTCACCAATAAAAAATATTGCCCTCTGGAGTGGTTTAAGAGTAATAAACAGGGTTAAAGTTAAAGTCTCAAAGGAAAGTAATTAAATGCTTTTGAGCATTTAATTGGTCTCTTTTTTTGCAGCTACAAAGGTACAAATATCTACACACTGGACCAAGTCCATTACTTGGTTGAAATTCTATTGGAGGTTGGAGGAGTATCTCAGGCAACTGCTTTCTTAATTCAAATAGACAAAAACAAGTAGAATGCTTCCCTTTTTCAGCCATTTTTGAAGTTTTGGTAGGATCTCCTTAAAACAGCTGATAGCTCTGGTTCTACCTCCCTTGGCAAAGCTTGGGAGCACTTTGAATGATGACCTAATTCACTTGGAGAAACATGATTCCTACTTTTCCCAGGACAACAAGTTGCAGGGAGGACAGTGAACTTCTCCCTCCCATTGGTCAGTATGTTCCCAGTGATTTATGCTACATCTGGCATAGATTGATACCTAATAGATATTTGCTAAGGTTCTACTGGAATGGCTTCTCACCAGAGGCATGGGAGAAATAATGAGTTCTAAACAAAGAGATGGACCAAGTGCTGGCCACAGAAAAGGAAAAATCAGAAAAGGAAAACTTGATATTACTCATATCAAGTTATTTGGAAGCACTAAAAAAGTTCCATCTCTCAAAAAACTGTATCTCCTATGACCAACTATTAAGGACTAAAATTTCATAATTATGGGCTCATACTTATTAAAATTCTACTGTATTTGGGAGAAATAAGACAATGTGCCTAATAACAATTTGTATTTCTTTGTAAGGAGTCTTTAATATGCTGACCTATGCAATTTAGACCAAGAAACAGAGAGGGCTCACTTGAATTTAAAGCTCACCTCCTCCAAGACAGATGCTACTCCTACCTTCTTTTATCTACCACCACCCCAGCTCTAGCCCACTGAACTATAATTGCCAATTTTTGTGTCAATCTGCTCTATGAAACAGTAAGGCCTTGAAAGCATAGGCCATCCTATTCTTTGCTGTCTTCCTAAGATTTAAAACTACTCCTAGTGTATTTTTAATGCTATATGAAGATTCTACAGAGACATAGAACCAATGGGACATACAGATACAGAAAGACAGAGACAGAGAGAGAAATTTTTGTAGGAGTTAATCAACTCACTCCATTTGCCATCTGCAAGCTGAATAACCAGGTAACCCAGAGGTGTCATTTGGTATAAATCCAAAGACCTGCAAACTAGGGGACTTGATAGTATAAGTTCTGATCCAAGTCCAGAGGCCCAAGAACCAAGAGCTCTGATGTCTGAGGAGAAGAGAAGAGGGATGTCTCAATGCTAACAGAAAGCAAAGGTGTCCTTCCTCTGTGTTTACTTCTATTCAGGCTCTCCACAGATAGAGATGATGCTGCCTGCACTGGGGAGGCCACTCTCTTTCCTTGGTCCATTACTTCAAATGTTAATCTCTTCTGGAAATACTCTCACAGACACACCCAGAAATCATGTTTTACCACCTACTTGGGCATTCCTTAGCCCAGCCAAGTTGATACATAAAATTAACTATCACAATTGCTAATGAATTATTTAATAAATCAATACTGACAAGGTACCTTGGTACCTTGGTACTTATTCACCTTTCTGAATAAAAGGTGGTATCCATGGCAAGTGAAGGGAGAAGTAAAGGAAAAGAGAGGAAGCACAACAGAATTTATAGCAGTGACCTGGCCAACCCAGAATAGAGAAAACTACCGTGAAGGCTCTCAGAAGGCAGTAGCATAGTAGGGCCACACTCGCCACAAAGACTCTAGGAAAGAATTCCTTCTTTCCTCTTCTCGCTCCTAGTGGATGCTCACAATCCGTGGTGCTCCTTGTCTTGCAGCTGCATTACTCCAATCTCTGCCTCTGTCTTCAAGTGGCTTCCTCTTTCCACTGGGGCTGCGTCCCTGTGTCCAAATTTCCCTCTTGCTAGTCATATAGGACTAGGGTCCACCCTAACTCACTAGGATCTTCGCTTAATTTGATTACAATTGCAAAGGTCATATTTCCAAATAAAGTCACATTTACAGGTTACAGGTAGACATAAATTTGGGGTGAGCTGTGGCAGAGAGACACTCTTCAACCAACTAGACTAGCTAAACAAATGTAAAAACTAATCTGTGCTCGTTTGTTGGGCTTCATAACCTACACGGTTTTCCATTTTATTTAGCAATGCCTTTGTTACTAACCATTGATTTGAAGAAAGAAGGTCACAGCATTATTAGATCCAACAACTGAGCCCAGAAGTACAATTTTAGATTGAGATGGTTAAACTTTTTTGGTTTCTATGGAGATTATCTACTGAATAGTTTACTTACTGCCCCTGAGCTGTCAACGCATACTGTTTAATTTATAAAGCTGATCTAAACCTCTATGGAGGAAAAAGCCACCAATATTTCTCCAAACTTACTTGGATTTATTTTCAGTGTCAGACAAGACATAACATTTATTATGATTCACCTTAGCATGATGACATTTCATTTTTCTTGTTGAAGAAGATGTTCCAGAAAAAAGAAAAAAAGTTCAAAATCTCTTTAGTCTTCTGGATGTCTTATAATAAATGAGGGGTTCTGCTTTTCTTCAGTGCTTCAATAGCAAGAAATGTTTATATTTCAAGACTAAGCCCCCACTGAATATTTACAAAATTTGTTGCAAGGTGTTGAACTATAAATCTAAAGTTTGAAATCTACATCAAATATAAGAGAAAAGTCCATTTTTTTAAAAAAAAAGTGTAAAACAAAAAGTGAGAAGTAAAAATGTAAATATTTTAGAGGCTTATTTAAATCCTTAAGTGTCTTTCTCATAAATAACACATAAAACTTATTTTATCAAATGTTCTTTAGTCTTGTCATTCAGAATGTAAGACCTTGAGTTATCTTGGACAAAGGACCCAAAGTTTAGATTATTAGAACTTTAGAAATATTAGAGAATTTAATACATAAATAATATGTATGAAATTAATTTGTATGAGCAAGCTTTTACAGTTTTTAAATAAATCAGATCTTATATTTTGGGCTTTTAAAGACCAACTCATATCTGAAACAGCCTTTCAGAAATAGCAGTGTGAAAAATTGTATTCTTCATTCTAACACTTAATGAAAGCTAGGTCTAACTTAGAAAATATTTACTGGTATTTAAAAATGGTGATACTGAGTCAAATTTTCAATGTTAAGTTTGTTGTACAGTAAATACATATCCGTGCATCTTTTACCCTTCTATTTTGAACTCACAGTTTTAATAAATCTGTACCTTCCACATACACAGAGCAATCCAGATAACTTACAGTATTTACTAAGCTACCATACTTACTAATTATTTACCAAGTATTTTGAGTTTTTAAATGGTATGGCGTTTGGGAATATTCCATGACTTTGACTTTTTTGGGGGGAACCCAAGGAAATTAGTGGCTTTGTAACAAATGCTTGTTGACACAACCAACTGAATGGCAATGAAGATTCTTCTGATCAGCAAATAAATAACGAATGGGTTGGAATGCATTCACATAAATGGAAATCACATAAAAATTTCATGTTCTGCATCATGTTTCACATTTACTAAAAAGAGGAGGAGCCAGAGAAAGAGATTGAGGGATGCAGAGATTGGAAAAAGCAAGCAAACCAATGAAACAAAACAAAACAAAATGAAAACAAAGGTGAACCAGTTCCAGAGAGGATACTTAAAGCACATTTGTAAGGAGTCAATTAAATGGTGATTTATTCTTTTACTTTTATTTGCTTCTATAGAACAAAACAACAGATAAAGAAGATAGTTCATCTGTACCACTGTCATTCCAAACTGGCCAGATAAGAATGTCCCACCAAAAACTCAATCTACATTAAAATGGTTAACTTCATTATTGCATACAGACATGGCCTTTGTGTCTCAGAACGCTCTCCCAGAAGTCATTGAAAGTATGTTAATAAATTGCCATGCTATTTTAGGAAAAATTTATACATAATTCATTTCCTAAACAATGGAGTATGAAAAATTACACTTATGCTTTACCTTCCTTTGGAAGTAGTCAGTGAAGTTCGTATTATAGGCGTTCATACTTGTTCTTTAATTAAACATACTTATCTCTGAAATAAATTTATCACTTTCTCTACACCGTTCGTTTAAGCATCAGCTCAATCTCACTTGCCCTTCCAGGGTCCAATCCTACCAAAAACCGAAAGCCAGACTTCAGCAAAAGTAGGTATTTTGAAACCGTAGGGGGAGGGGCTGAGTTTTGAAGGCAGGGGAGAGAATGTGAGTAGGAGTGGGTTCTGGTTCCTGTTGGGTTTCCAACCCACCAACTCCGCGTGATTCTGAGTAATTCACTTTCCTGTCTCTGAGTCCAGCTTCCTCATCTCTGAAACCAGAGTTGCCAACAGAACATGCTATCCTGTACTGGCCAAATAAAATCATTGTTGGGAAAGGCAATATATTACCATTTGTAGAGAACAGAATGGCATGCGTGACAATAAAAATAGATGTGCTGAAGAACGACCAGGAAGACGGACCAAAATGTACCCATTTTTTAAAAAAAGAAAAATGATTTGCTACTGACTCATTGCTTTTATTATTCAGATCTATATTTCTGGAAAAGAAAAATATCTCAGAATTTTTTTAAAAAGCAGGATTTTCTCCACTCTAAGCAGTTATTTTTCTGTAGTGCTGCAATGATAGGACATGGTTTCTATTTGCTAAATAGTGAATCACAAGCTCAAACACAACAATGACCTCACTCTGGCATACCTCCACCTGCTGACAGCCATGAAGCATATTAAAAATAGGGTTTCTTGACAAGGGAGCCTGTCGTTTTTCTAATAACTACATTTCGAGTGAGTGTTTTCTCTTCCCCTAGTTATAGTGGCCCTATTCTAAGCAATCCTTTACGAAATCAAATATTTAAACAAGAAATGAGACATATGGAACTTTGCCTGCCAAGCTAAGCTTATTGTCAAGATTACTATCTCAGCTTGGGAACACTTCAGCAAACCTAGAAAATTTTGAACTTATTCACTGATTTATATTTTCAGTTTACAAGTGCATGACCAATCATACAAACCAAATGAGGAGACTTAAGCTGGATCTAAGTATTCCTTAAATAAATATGTTTAACAGAGCTTTCCATCTCTGAAGTAGTTGTGAACAAAACCATGTGAAGAAAATGAGAATTCTTATCAATCAAGATGCCCCACTAATTTTGGAGCTATGGAATGGCAATCTGCCTTCCATGAAAGGGTCAAGATAGTGAAATTTTAACCACAGTGTAAATTTTGAAAGTTATTTTGGAATTAGCATGCAAACTCCAAATAGACTGATAAAATGCAAAATAACAAATCCAAAGGTATTCCCGAGCAACTTGTTTCTTAAGCTTTCCACATTTCTCTCATTGAAACTTTATATAGACTATTATTCTAATTTGCACTGTCTACTAATAGTTAACTCAGAAAAGCTCCTGTTTGAATTATTACAAATTCCAAGATCCGATTTCTATAATGGGAATTTGCTATATATTATTTCCTATATAAAACTCCTGGAAATTGATTAGATTGTCAATATGAAGGGTGTGGAGTAATTCTACTAGAAGTTCTGAGAGGTACTAAAGAGATCCTTTGCCTCGTGGTACTTTGGAGCAAAGGGTTCTGTGCAAGGACCAGATTTTGTCAGCTTCATCAGTTTGACCATCTGCCTTAACTCGGGGTGAATCAGGTTTATGTGTCCACACCCCTGACCAAATGTGCACAGTCTGTGTGTGTGTTGACCAATAGTTAGTTTGATTGAAATTTTTAATCAGTTATTTTATGTCATGTAGATATCACCTCATTTGACCTTCCTTTAACAGCTTAATTGGCAGAAGCAGATAAACGTGGCTAAAAAATTCTTTTGCTTTTCCTATGGGTAGTGCTAGCTAATTGAGGAAATAGAGAAAGGAAAGTGATAGCGTGTGTTAAGGATCGAATGTTTGTGTCCTCTCCAAATTCATATGTTGAAAAGTTACTCCCCAATTTGATGGCAATTGGTGGTGGGTCTTTTGGGAGGTAACTAGGTTCTGAGGCTAAAGGCCCCATGATATTAGTGCCCTTACAAGAAGAGACAGGAGAGCTTACTTCCTCTCTACGGTGTGAGAACATAACAAGAAGGCCGCTGGTTGTCAACCAGGAAGGGCTTTCTTCCCAGGCACCAGATCTTCTTGTGCCTTAATCTTGGACTTTCCAGGCTCTAGAACCATAAGAAACAAATGTTTGTTGCCATCCAGTCTGTGGTGGTCTGTTACACCTGCCTGAGATGATGAAGACAGAAGGATTATTTTTTCTCTCTTGGTGATGAAGAGAAAACTTCAGTGCCGTCCCTAGTATGAAAGGGACAGTATTCTTACTAAAAAGTTCAATTCAAAAAAGAGCAATGACTTCATAAAAACTTTAAACTTCCAAACCAGATCATTAACTATGTGTCTAGGTTTATGAGGGCAAAAAAATGCTAGGGATATACGAGAAAAGAAAACACTCCATTTCTTCTGAAATGTGAACAAAAATGAGTATGGAATATATTTATAAGGAAACTACTCTGTCATAGTGATAATAGAAGCAACTGCAACATTCAATGTGGAGATAAAGACCAAATAATTATTTATGTATTTACTTGATTTTAGCACAATCTAAAATAAAATGCAATGATGTAAATAACTGAGAAAATATTTGCTTTAAATAAAATTTTGAGGAAACATAAGGATGTGTAGTTCTGCCCCCCTTGCTGACCAAATAATAATAATAATAATAATAATCTATTCTATACAGAAATATATCTTTGGTAAAGCTGCAAGTATCTCTACGAAAAGAGAAGAAATACTGCAAACTATGATGGAGCAGATAATTTTAAAAATAGACAGCTGAGAAGTAATTAGGGGTGTCCCTTGCAAAATAACAAAGGCAAAGGTTTTTTTTCTTATTTATCTAGACCAAAAAGTTACCTAAAGACTCCACTGTGGTTTATAAGTTAAAAATGGTAAGCTAAACACAAGGCATCACTTCCTCCCACCTGCGTCTCAACCTCCATCATCTCGTCCCATCCCCCAATGAAAATGCTTACTATCCTTGGAGAACTAAGGGCTAATATTGGTAGAACAGAAACTTTTCTGAATTTCTGAAAGACAGAAAGTAGATAGGAAAAGAAACCTGGGGGAACAACAGCTTAGAACTGATGCAAATGTTGACAGCAGTTTCAGGGCTACTCTAGTTTTAGAAAACAGAGACAAGACTTGGGAAATAGTTCTAGGCAGATCATCAGCATAATTGATTGGGAGACCATGATGGAAAATTTAAGACCAGAGGTTCCTAAATCTTTCCTGTTCACACCCCTCTTAGTGTCTCAGTAATTTTTTAATCCTGCTCTCAAGAAATACCTAATAGTTCAATTTATTAAGTAGGTAGGTATAAACAATTGAAGTATTTCTGTCTTAACAATAGCCACTTAAAAAGGTAACACGTACAACTGAAAGAGAAATATATTTTTATTTCGTTCTTAAGCAATCACAAATATTTACTAGTAGGATGTGTATAAACTTATTGGGCACTATACCACTTTTCAAATCTTGGAATCAGATGAGACACTGTCATCCTTCTTTCTTATCCCACATTAATTTTCACATAGCAATTGCTTTTATTCACAGCAAACTCCAAAATACCAGCTTCACAAAAATATGGTATCATCTAAAGGAATGTGGCATGATCTGAATTTGAAACTGACCTGGTAGTTCTCAAGGTGTCTGACAGTGAATATCACTATGTTTCTCTTGAAATTTCAAAATACACCATAGTGCTCCTGTGAATTTGCTGTGATGCTGGGGGCATCTGGGGACCAGGTAGCTAGACAGTCCAAAACCTTTGTGGCAAAGGGGGCAGCAACAACATTTGTCCCCAGTGCCAGAGGATGCTTGAGTCAGAGGAATAGTGCCACATCCTCTTGCAAGGTGCACCCAAAGACAACAGTGATATTTTGAGCTCATGAGATGGACTACTTACACACCACCCTACAACATAGTCTGAACCTTCCTTGCGACCACTGAAGGCAAGATATGTCCACAAAAAAAATAGGAAAATTCAAGTATGAAGACAAGCATACAGCCAAAAATCAACAAACATTTGAGCAAAGTTAAAACTTTTTAAGCAAAGGTCCTAGCTCTAAAATTAGAAGAATTACCATTAAAAAAGTTTCTAGACACAAATATAATAATCATTTCCTACTGGTTACAAGAGAGGCTATCACATCCCCTAAACAAGCATAGGCTATTATGAAAATCAAAGTCAACATATCAGAATCTGACTGGCAACATGGAGCCAGATAGAGAGGAAAGTAGCAAGCTGGACATTTGGATGGAATAATTTCTCAAATATATATTTTATGAAATACTATTGACTGGAATAATTTATTTAGCATGACTAACACAAGATTTGGTCTAGAAAAGGTGGTCAAAAGCAATAGTTTTCTTCTCCTTCCTTGGATCTTTAAGTTATGGTCTAACTTGAGTCTCTCTCTCTCTCTCTCTCTCTCTCTCTCTCTCTCTCTCTCTCTTCCTATGCACTCACATGCACACACACTGCAAAAAAGAAAGTCCTAGTGAGGAAGAAACAATTATTATCACCATTTAACAGATGAAGAAATGAACAAACCTTCGAGGTTTCATTATAGTCACACAGCAAATTGTAATGACAAAGCTTGGTCCAAATCCTCAGATTCCTGTTTTGTGACTTTTTTTATCCTTTCGCATACTTTAAATAATCTGTCAAAATTGCACTTGAGATGAAAGAAAAAAATGATGGTATAACTGAAGAACTTCTTTGCCTGGAAATTTACTGAAATTTTTGGAGAGTGTCAAAGTCATCGTAGTTCTAACAGGATGGAAAAGTAAAGTCTTAATTAAGAGGAAGCTCATAAACAAACCACCTGAATGGAATGATACTCATTCAAATATTTTTAAAAACATAATGCGAATTTGAGATATTTTATGTGACAATATATAATTTCTGATATAAATCCTTATGAGTTGCAGTTCTGAGGGATTGCTAGCACAAATGCCATTTATAAAAATTATCTAGAGAAAACTAGAGAGTTTTGTATTTAAATAGTATCTTAGCAATTAGAGACAATATATTAAAAAGCAGAGGATCAGTTTAAGAAAAAAAAAAAAACAGGCATCAGCTCTTAGAGGAAAGGCAGCATAAAATCCATAAGAAGAAATCATGACCCATTAATAGGAAAACATTTTTTAAGAGGACTGGAAAAGTATGTGAAGAAAAGGAAATTGGGAGATACAATTTAAGTAGATTTTTAAAGGGACTTTTGTAAGAGCGTTTAAAAGAAAATAGCTTAGTTACCATGGATGAATAAAGAATTAGCTTAGATTCTAGGTATCAGATGTATGTAAATTCATACCTGGTTGAAATGCAATGATCCCACAATTCTTTGATCTTCAAGTTTTCTTACAACTCCATAATTCAGAGGAGGGTAAGTAAAACTATCTATGAGCAGAGACGTGTGAAAAATGAGGTCACCAAGAGATCAATGATGGATTATACCTTATTTTAACTTTGTTTAAAATAATTTGTAAAAAGAGTTGCATAGTGCAAGTGCCAATCTCTACCGTTTACATTAAATCCCTGAGCATAAACAACTTTAACAAAATGTATTTATGGAAAAATAACTTCAAATGTATTTATAAGAGGAAGAAAGCTAAGCTCTTAGCTACAAGCAAAGAAAAAGAAACAGGTGTCAATATACTCCATCCTTTAAAAGTTTCAGCCAGAGCATTTCTATGCTAAAAATGGTAGCAACTAATGTATTTCTTAGCACTGAGGGCTAGACATTGTGCCAAATCTTTGACATGCTTTATCTGATTTAATCCCCCAATAACCCTACAGTTAAACTTTTAGAAAATTTAGATGTCTTCATCTCTAAAGTAGTGGATGCAATATTGTCTGCCACACTAGAAAAATCTAACAGAAAATGTTAAGGATGGGAAGGAAGCTTTTACAATCAAGAGATGAAGGTTTTCATGAGGATAGCTAAATAAATGTGGTAGTTTCTTTCACTGAGGAAAGACAAGGGTTAATAAAATAAGGAACAAAGTCTATAAAATAGTAAAATGCATGTGCTCACCACATAGCAGAATTTAACGTCTCAAGAATATTCAATTAAATTGTATTAAAGCATAAAAGGACACAATGCATTACAGTGGTAGATATCAAACTAAATGACTTCCAGATTTGCTGGAGACCAAAGCTATGATTAATTTTGAGAATAGTTTAGATGAATTAATTTTTTATAAAAGTAGGGGGGCTTATGGTATTTTATTTTGTTCATTTAGGAAATAATTCTTAGTCACTGATAGGTCCTAGTCACGGAGGCTAAAGGGGCAAAGTTGCTGTCTGTTGAAATCTGAGTTGACAGCCAATGAGGTGCAATTGTTACCAGGAAGATGTAACAGGCCATTGCCAAAAGGCATGGCTGGCTGCCCTTCTAGGAAAGCTCCTTATAGTCTGAAGCTGATCCTTCTCCCGTCTTGGAGGCTCGGGAATCTTATTTCTCGGCAAATTAAGAGTGACACTCTCTCTCAGAGTAGAATTACTTTGACCAAAGTTATGAAGACCAATGTTAAAACCATAATGTCCAGTGACATAAATATAAATAATAATATCTCGGAGACCTAAATATTCACATTCCCATAACTTAGCATATATATGCATATATACATATTTATATATACACACACATACACATATACAGCAAGCTAAATTATAATCAGAAAGTTCCTTCGTGAACATGGTTTTGTAATAAAGGGAGTTGGACTAGAATTTCCTTGACCGAAATCTCTTCTTACTTAACTAGTGACCGGATAAGGACAAATCATCATTTGTGCGTATCATTCTTTTGCCAGTCCTCCAATCAAAATTAGTTACAATCTCATCTTTGTCAGCTGGAAGGACTTCTCCCTCTCTTTTTTTTTTTTCTTTTCTGAGATCCATTATATACTGATTTGTAGCTTAATATTTGGAGGGCAATCATTTGTTGCTTATTTCAAATTCTGGTTATTAACTCATTTCTGCTTGATTAAGAAAAAAGACAACACTATGGAACATCAAGAGGGTTTTCTATCCATTGTTCTTTTTTACAAAGAAAGAAAAGACATCCCAGGCCACCTGTAGCATTGATCTGCCAGTGTTTATTATAATCTTAGATAAGGGAAATTTGTGTTCACTAATAATGATGAGTAGAAGATACCACCTTGAAGCCAAGGAAACAGCTGTGCTGTGAAGTAAAGTCGTTGCTTCGGGGCTTTGTTTTGTTTATCTGTGAGCAGGCTGCCCTGAGCATCTCAGATGGCATTACCACCTCACCTTACTGTCCCTTGTTACAGCTGAAAGCTGGGTGTAAAAAGACACTGCATTCAAAGTTACCTTTATAAATGATGAAGCAGATCTTAAATTTGTCTCCAAAATATATCTCATGACTACTTTCTATAAATTTCAAATGCCACAGAATCTGATAATTGGTTGAAATAGACAAAACTCTTCATACATTTTGAGATGCCAGTGTTTTGACTGGTGGGTGGACTCTGATTTTCCTCGGAGATGGACAAGTGGTCATCTGGTCCAGTTTGCCATCAGATGGCCTACGGTAGCGTTGCCCGGAAACCTGAAATTGGCAGCCAAGCACTTGCATAGGAATTTTGAGAGTCTCAGGATTTTAAGTTCCAGTGGGAGGATATCAAAGCTAAACTGAATCAGACCAAAAGATCATCATGAGGAAGCCACCATGGCCAAACACCACTTCAAAAAACGTCTTACCTTGGGAACTTTAATTAGGGCAACAATAGGATCATCCACAAACTCCACATCACTCAGCTATATTGCATCGTGATTTAATCTAGTGAAGAAATCGATAAATAAACCAGTGAGACCCAATAAGGAACCTGAGACTTAGTGGAGATCAGAATGCAGGTAGGCATCATATGGCCAGGAGAACTGAAGGGAAGACATATTCTCTGCAGAGCCGCAGAGCCGGGAGGAGTGAAACTGAGAGTATCTCCCACCGCCTAGGGATGGACAGAGGCTAGGAGGACATTAAGCACCCCACCCCTTCTTCAAACTCTATTGGGATTTTTTTTTACCCTTGTTGTTGCTGTGGTTGCTTTTTTAATCCTAGGAAGGCAGAGGGCACTTTGAGCTTCTAAGGCAGAGCCTGCAGAGGGCCGGGTCTGTCACAGCAGCCGCCTGGTAGTGCCCTAATGCGATCTGACCCTCCCTGCATCAGGTGGCTCCGCTGCACGTCCAGTCCTTTGAGTACAGGGCCATCAATTAATCCAGGAATGCAAATCCCGGAGCCTGGGCTATGAAAATACGAACTGATTTGGTAAACAAATGATATGTAAAACCTATACACCGAGAGTGGCAAGTGACAAAGGAAATTGCAAATGCCCCTACACGCTCTTTCCCATCGATTGGCAGAGAGAGTGTAACACAGACACAGAGGAGACGGAGCATAAAATTGGGCGGACTGATTCAGAGGTTTGTTTTGATTTTTAAAATCATTTATTAAAAATAAAATGAGTGTGCGTACGTGTGGGGAGGGGGAACAGGATTCCCGAACGCAAAGGGGCTGTCGGCAGACGGAGTGCAAGGGAAAGCTCGCGCTCTCCATCGCCGAAGCGCGCAGCGCAGAGAAATGCGCGCAGACCCTGGGACCCGCCCGGAGCAGGCAGCCTCGGGGGTCGAAGGCGACCCCGTCCCTGCCACGGGGACGAAAGCCAACGAGCGGACCGGGATTTCCCGCGACTGCCTGAGGTGAGCTTCAGGAGGGCACCGGCCCCGCCAAGTCGGAGACGGTGCCGCACCCGGGAACCAGCGCTTGCCCCCCGCTGGGTCAGGGGCGGGCGTCCCGGGAGGGACACCCCGGCGGGGACGCGGGGGCCCCCGAGTGACTCTGCGGCAGCAACGGGCTGAGCAACAAATGCAAACCCCAGTGAAAATAAGGCAGTGGTCTGCAGAGCCAGCTCTTCAGTGCAGGGGTGCGGGGGCGGTCCCCCCTCCCTCCACGCCCCCGGGACCCGCGACTTCTCCTGCCCAGGCGCATCCTCGGGGCCGTGGGGGGAAACAGAGGCAGAGACCCGGGACCCAGGGATCGGGAATCCGGGGCATCCCTCTCGCCCCTGGAGCCCCCCCTCCCCGCAGGAGTCCCCTTGGCCCCGCGCGCAGGAGCGATGGGTCCCCGCGGGCGGGCGGGCTGCTCCGCGGCGCAGGGTCCCGGGCTCGGCCGCGGCTCCCGCAGCCCCCGGCGCGCTGCCCCCGGCGAGTCGCCCCGCTGCCTCCGATGCTCTCACTCCGACGACATCTCGCCCCCTTTTACCAACCGGCCTTCATTTTTAGGTAGTCATCCTGGGGATGGGGGGCCGGGGGGCGACCATGCTAATAACCAGATCATCTCACGCCTGCCTTTGTAGTCCTGCCTCGGTAACTCGCGCCCCTTCTCGGCCCCTCCTCAGTCTCCCCGCAGCGTGTCCTAAGATGACTCTGGGGCCAGATCGGCTTCTCTGGTGACTCTGAGATTAAGTAAACAGAGACCACTGGGCTTTGGGTTTTGGGTCTGGGAGCCTGGTTGCTTTTGTTTGGGGCATTTGTGTTTGCTCTACGATTATTTTTCTTTTATCAGGCAGTAAAGGAAAACTCGGTGTTTGAAGAAAACTTCTTCTCCCCATCCTCAGGGACGTGAGTTCCAGTCCTAGACCCTTAACTTTCTCTCCCTGCGTTTCCTCTACCCAAGTCCAATTTCTTAACTATTGTTTGCCCTTGATCTCTTTCCAAATTGCCCGGCCCCCGGCCGCCCTAGCCCCTCCTTCCCTTTGCCCCGTTCTTTAATTTGTCTTGTGTGTTAGCGCTGGGTCAGCAAGCCTTTTGTGCTGCGGTCCTGCACCAGTGTGTGTGCGTGTGTGCGTGTGTGTGTAGTGTGTTTCTTTTGTTATTTTCTCCCCCAACACTGCAGAAATGAAACACACATGCAGCTCTGTCGCCTCATATTTTCAGATGTTTTTCACACTATTGTCTGCTCCAGCCCGTTGAAAGTGCAAAGTGAAAACAGATGCATTTGAAAAGTTTTTTTTTTTTTTTTTTTGAAAGGGGACAATCTTCGGACGGGGACTAACCCCTCAAATAAAGATAAGCAATAAATATAATATCAGATTTATAATGTGCATCGAGCACTCTTGATTAGCACCAAGGTGAGTTTGGGTGAGATTTTTATCATTTCCATGTGTCTGGACTACAAGAAGAAATCAATGTGGGAAGAGCTCTATAAATCAGCATTCATGTCAAGACAAATCAAAATAATGCCTCTATTATTTCAATCAATAAACCATTTTTATTCCCAACATCTGATATACACAGTGTGTGTCCGTCTATTTGTATTTGGAATTGGCAGCCTCGAATTATACCAAAACAAACCTTTCAAAGATGTGTCAATAAAATTAAAATTTTAAAAAGCAGAACTCCAGTGGGGCCCTCCTTTTCTTTAGATCCACTCTGTTCTCTCCATTTTGAACCCTGCATACCCTAAGTCAGTAGGAGAGCTTTGCAAACTCCGCAAAGAATAGAACAGCTCAGAGAGGGGATAGTGGAAAAGGGGTGACTCTGGCTGGTTGGTAAGAGAAACCGAAAGTGACAACAGGCAATGACTCACTCAGGCAGAGGAAAGCCTGCCCAGCTCTTGGCTCCAATATATTCCCCAAGAGGAACCCATAGGGGTCATAGTCAGGCTTGATACTGTGCCCTCGTGGATTGCTCAGAACCAACCCACCACCTCCTGCCACCCAAATCCCGATTCCTCCAGCAGGTGTATGGCCGACTTGCTGTTGGAAGGAAGCTAATTGGGGCGAGGCTAGCTGGAAGAAGATGGGAGAGAGAGATTGGGAGGAAAGGAGGGAGGGGGGAGAAAGAGAGAGAGAGAGAGGCGCTCTGGCTGACTGGTGGGCTGGCCGGTGGCTTTGTTAGTTTCAGGCAGATTTCAAGCCTTGTTCCTCAAAAACGTTCTGCAGTTTTGGCTTCCCTGGCAGCTTGTTAGATGGGACTACAATTTTTGATAGATGAAAGAAAGGTAGAGAAGGAAGAGATGGATTCATCTATGAATCAATATTGTGGCTATCTCCCCAGCAGTGGTATATGTATAGCTTCCTTGCTTATTTCCTTTCCGAATTTACACACCCAGAAACCAAATCTCAATTATCCTTTTGTTGCTTAGGGTTCATTCTTTCATTCTTTCCGGTTCCATCTGTCTGACACAAACGCACAATTTTGACCAGGCCACTCCTAATCCCTTCCTTTCCCCTGGAATGGGAAGAAGGAGATGAAAAATCCTCCCAGATGGAACCCCAAACGGCATTGGATCCCACATAGTCTTTGTTTGGATTCAACAGCTGTCTGTCCGCCCCGCCCTCAGTCCCCAAGACCAAAGCGCATTCTCGGGGGTTTCATTTGGGGCAAGTGCGGGGGGGGGGGGGGGGGCGGGGGGAGAAACGTAAAAAAAAAAATCTGTATTTTTACAAGCAGGATTCCACAACCACTGGGAACTTTTGAGACTTTAACAGTTAATCTCTCAGGCGAAATGATCACCCCAACAACTGTTTCCAAATAAGTCAATGCAAATGGAGAAAACATGTTGGTAATCTGGATCCGCAGGTTTATTTTTTACCCTGAAAAGCTTGTTGGTTTTCTCTCCCTGACTCCCTCCTTCCCTCCCCTCTCAGCCGGGGCGCATTGTCTGTGGCAGGGGCGCGGGAGGGAGATGGGGGGAAAGCTTAGGCGACGGGAAGCTCGAGGCCGAGGGATTGCAAGGAAAGCGAATAAGCCGGGCGAGGAGGTGCGGGCTCTCTCCTCGTTTCTCTAATGCGTCTCTGCTCCGGGTCAGAGCGCTAATGAGGGCCTCGTTCCTCCGATTTGGGACGCGGGTGCTCTCAGACAAAGGAGACGGGGCGCTCTCGCCTTTCCTTGTTCGCTCCCCGGCTTCCTTCTACCTTCTCCCGCCCGCCCTCCGAGGCACCCCCAGACACGCGCGCACACACGCGCGCACACACGCGCGCACTCGCCTGGAGCCCTTCCTTCCCCCGCCCTAGGTGGGCTCGGGTCCTGCGGCTTTTGCCTCTGCTCCTCTGCCGCCTACTTGCCACCCGGGATTTCTAATCCCATTATCTTGCTGCCTGAAGGGCACGCTCCGATTTCAGGAGGCCTCTTTTCTGTTCCCAGTCAGCTCTTGAATTCTGGGGTGCGCGAGCCCATCTAGGGCGGGATGGGCACCCTCCCTCGGATGGGAGGCCTCTCGAGGCCCTGCTTAGTTCAGAGCCCTTCTGCGGGTCCTGGTGTCTGGATATTTTCTATTTCCGAACGTGCCCAAGCGCACAAAGGACCCGAGATGCGACGATGGGACGGTTTTGCCGGGAGTAAACGGTGGGGCTGAGCGCGGACGTGGGGGTGCCCTCCTCACTGCGGGGTCTGCAGGGGGCAGAGGCGGCCGCACTGCCGAGGTGACCCCTTCGGCCTGCGGCGACCCGCGGCGACCCGCGGCGTGTCCCCAGTGGAGCGCCGAGGCCCGGCTCGGCCTCGGCCCGCTCCGCCCCTTCCTAAGGCTCCTTCCTGGGTGTTTTTCGGCAACCCAAGCCAGCTATCTCTGGCTCCTCGAGCCCCCCCAAAAAGAGGTTCCGAAAGCCCCCAGGATACCCGATCTCTCTGGTTTTCTACCACGAAAGACCGGAGGAACTGCAGCTCTATCCAGAGAGGAGTTTTAAGGGTCACTTGAAATTGAGCCGCCAAGGGGACGGCCCCTTAGGGAGCACAGTTAAAAGAAAAAAATCCCGAACCACCTCGGCTTTGCTCGGGTGCTAACAGGCTTGCACGACCCCCCGACTGGAGAGAGCCCGGGGCACCCGATCTTGAGAAGCAAGCCTGGTCCCAAGCCCTGAACGCCCGCCTAGGAAAAGTACAAAAAGAAAACTCTGCTCTTGCAAAAACAAAAACTCCTCCCCCCACCCCCCCCCCCCGAAAACGACTTTGGAAAACTCAACTATAAACCCCTTCCCCACAACCACCAAAATTGAGAACTTTTCTAGATTTTTAAGTGGAAAGAAGATACAAAGAATCTATTCCGTTTCTGTTTAAATAGCTGCGTTTTCAAATTGCTCCAGGCAACGATTTCTGGGGAGAAAGGGGAGGGCTGTGATTGAGATGGGGGTGGAGTTAAATTTGTTCTTGATTATTTTATTTTATTTTTGGTTTTAAATATTTGGGAGCTTTCTTTGTTATTTCGAGGTTCATTTGAAAAGCCAAGGACTCCAGTCTGAATGAAGCATTTTTTTTGTTGTTGTTGCTTCAAAATTTCAAACTGGCATTAAGTGTTGGATCATCAGTTTTCCCTTTGTCTGCCCGGGTTGTAAATAATGGCTTTGAGATTAGCTAATTAAGGGACATTAATCACTGATAGAAAGGGAATAAATCAAAGCCTTGTTCTAAATTTCAAACTTGCCTGTATAGATGTGCATAGCTACTCTATCTGGGGCAGATAGGTGCTGTTTGAATTACTGTTCTTCAGAGTAAACCAAATCCACTTCAGTTTTAAAAAATGAATATTGTATTTATATAGCCCCGTTGTGCCGTTAAATTAAGTCCCCCTCCCATTCTTATTCCATTTTATAAACAAAGTGTAGAGACGACAGCTATTACGGGTTGAAAGAGCCAAATCTTAACTTTCGCCTAGCGTGATGCTTACCTTTCGGGGGGAGGGGGGAGAAGAAGTCAGAAAGGGAAGGAATAAACCCTAAGCGGATACAGATGGAAGGAGGACAAATAGATTTGTATTGAGGTTTGTTTTTAATCAGAATACGGTTTCTGTAGAAATTCTTCAGTGCCTGCAGTATTTCAGGTATAATGCTCTAGACTGCATTCCCTTGGCCCTCTGCATAAGACATTAAACAACATTACGTTCTGGTTTGTGAAAAAGAAAAGCAAGTACTGTGTGTGCGTGTGCGTGCGTGTGTGTGTGTGTGTGTGTGTAGGGAAAGACTCGGGCTCGTCTCCCCACCGCATTTTCCCCTCCCCGGTGATGCTCATTGCATTGCGGCATTCCAAGCTCATAGCCCTGCACAGTATTTGGGAGCTTGGACCATTTCAACACCGACAAAAGAGGCTTTAAATACATGCCATAAAACAACAAGCCGGTCCCTGGGAGCGAGTAAAAATTTATTCGTTTCACGTAAAGCCCTCCGAAACAGTAAACACAGAGCAGATAATCCAGAGCCAGGCAGGGGATCTGCGCGCCCTTGGCTGCGTGTCTGTGCCGGCGTGTGCGCCCGGCTGTGCGCGCACCTTGGCCTCGGTGCGCACCGCTCTCCCTCCCCCTCCCCTGCTCCCCCTCCCCCCACACACACATACAAGTGCAAGTAAAGATTTGTGTGTTGAGATTCCCCACACTCTCCTCCTCCTTTGAGGCCCTATTTTCTTTTAGCGGCGACTCTCCGCTGGGACTCAGTCCTAGATGAATGCCTGCGAAAAGTGCGCGTCTGGAGGGCAGAGGGAGTCCTTGGGGTGGCTTCGGAGAGCTGCCCCTTCCTGCAGAAGAACGGCCAAGCATAGGTGCGGGCCCCTACAGCCACTGGTTCGAGAAAAATGCCACCTCCCGGCTCCTAGATCTTCCCACGCGTTGGGGTGGGTCCTGAACTGGACAACCCTGGCTGCCCAAGGCAGGTGCCAATTCCCCCGAGGCTGAATCCCAGTAGCCTCAGCCTGCACACGCCCCTCTCCTCCTTAGGTTGCTGCTGTTTCTCCTTTCTTCACTTTTGCATTTTAAAGAAGAAAAAAAAAAAACTTTACGATTTAAGGTACCCAGTGCGCCCTGTCATTTCAAACAAGGCTCCCGGACGGCGCGGGAACCCGCGATTGGGGAGCGGGGAGGGGGAAGGGCAGCCAGCGAGAAAGGAGGGGTGCAGTCGGGGGAGGGCTATTTGCATAAAGCTTTGTCTTTAACGGTTCTTGGGCTGCTGAGGGTTATAACGCTAATTACGCGAGATTAATACTGAGATTGCTCTCCATTGCTCACCAAGATTTATTTGAACTGTGAACTGCTCAAGATCCAAAGCCGTAAACCATCCCGCCCCGTCCGTCGCCGGGCCCGGATTTTCTCCCTGCAGGAAAGTTTTCCCAGGTCCGGAGGGAGAAGCTGCCACGGAGCCAGAAGCTCTGAAAAGCCAACTTTGGGGGTATTGCTGTTTAAGCAAATACCTGCGGGCCATCGGATATAGGAATACGTAAAGTGCAATTCTCTGTCTTTCCTACCCCACCCCCCTCCCCATCGCCTCCTCCGCGGCGCGGGCTCCGGAGTTGGGGGAGGAGGTGGCCGGGAGGAAATCCGGTGCCCGAGCGCCCCCTAGTGCGACCGGAGGGGAAGACACGCCGTGGAGGCTCGCCGCGGTTTCGTGGTCTGATGCTGTCCCTTAGCGGATTGCAGTGGCATAGGGCAGAGGCTCCTACCGAATCACCTGGCGAGTCGTAATCCTAACCCTGACCGTGCACACGCGCGCGCGCACACACACACTGTCAGGGGTTCTGATATTCTGATTCCTTGGTTTTAGGTGGGACTCGGGCATCTTTTTCTTCCCCCAGATAATATAATGTGCAGTCAGGGAAGAGAACCAATTTTTTTTTTTTTTAATGAATTTTGTTTTAAAGAGTTTAATTATTCATGAAAGACAAAGAGAGAGGCAGAGACACAGGCAGAGGGAGAAGCAGGCTCCATGCAGGGAGCCCGATGGGGGACTCGATCCCGGGACTCCAGGGTCACGCCCTGGGTGGAAGGCGGCGCTAAACCGATGACCCACCCAGGGATCCCTAATGTATATATATATATTTTTTATTGGAGTTTGGCCAACATATAATCTAATACCCAGTGCTCATCCTGTCAAGTGCCCCGCTCAGTGCCTGTCACCCAGTCACCCCATCCTCCCCCCCCCCACCTCCCCTTCCACTACCCCTTGTTCAATAGAACCAACTTTTGAGAATTTCCAGGACTTCCCAAAATAATTACTGGTTGGTTGCAAGTGAAAAAGGTAATTGGCTTAACACTGACTTTATGTATATATATGATTTGATATTTACTAAAGGTGCTTAGAAAACCATGAGCTTGTCATCATTGCAAGGCTACTTGGCAGATGTTACTTCAAAGATTTTTTTTTCAGATTATTGGGAACCTTTGCTCTGCATTTAATTTATTATTATTTTTTGTTTTTTTTTTTTGTTTTTGCTCTGCATTTTAATGTCAGATTGTATCTTGAAATAATTTAAGATATTTGAGACTCAGTTCTTGTTTTCTTCTTTCCTGGGATAAGTGAGAACTTCAGTAAAATGGTGAATATCATATTAATATGAACTTAAAATTATGAAAGGGTTAGAAACAGGAGTTGGTTCAAAGCTAGGACTGGATTATAGTTTCCGATCTGCAGGAAACTGCTATCTCACTTTGGGCAAATCTTTTAATCAAACTGTGTCTCAGTTTCCTCTTTAATAAGTGGAGTATCCCATAGGATAATCTCTTTTAAAGATTTTATTTATTTATTCATGAGAGACACACAGAGAGAGGCAGAGACATAGACAGAGGTACTGGCAGCATCCTGCAGGGAGCTTGACGCCGACCTTGATCCCAGGACCCCGGGGATTAAAGACCTGAGCTATAGGCATAGACACTCAACCACTGAGTCACTCAGGTGCCCCCCCCCCCCCCATAGGATAATCTTAAGGCTCTTTATAGACTTAGTGAATTTGTAAGCCAAAAGCACAACACCAAAAAAACACAGAATAATGTCCCTGGAAAAGTTGCAGATGTATTTGTCATTATTTGTTCTATTCAGTCTCCTAAAGGACAATTACTATTATAAATCTAGATTTTTGAAATGTGTTTTTTTTCTTTTTGTCACAGCATAGAAACTTTTACATTGTCTTAAAAAATTATATGTATATAACCGTACGTATATATAGATGTATGTATGGTAATGTATATACATATCACTAACATAACACATTCAAATAAAATTAGACAACTTATCCCTATTCACCCAATCTAACCCTTAAGCCTACAATCTAGGGATAGTTTTTTTTTTTTTTTTTTTTTTTTTTTTTTTTTTTTTTTTTACGTTTTGTAATAGTCTCCACAAATGAACTGCTATGAAGGAGGGAATAAAGACCTGAATTTTTTTTACCTCTGGCTAAGTAGTGAGCAGAGATTTATGATTGCCTTTTGAGGGACCTCTGCATGAAATCATTGAAACTTTTTCTGGATGTCAGTTCTCAAGAATCAGGTGAGATGGAGAAACTTTAGCAGGGAAGCCTGGCAATTATTAGTATCAGCAGAAGCTTGTGTTTGGAGGATGCAATTATAGATGAAATATCTCAAAGGGAAGCAGAAAAAAATTGTAAACAGCAACAGAATGTAAAGTTTTCACTGTATCCCCATCAAGAATCACAACATAATATTGCATTTAGATGACCTATAGTTACGTTAACATTCATAATTCATATTAAGATTTTTTTAGTAGTAAGGTAAAATATCAACCATATAAGATATATATTTTTTCACCATGAGATATTTTTAAAAGTTGCTTTAAAAACAAACATTTCAAAGGCATAGCACTGAAATTGTTCACACCCCATACCTCATCCATGACAGCAACTTCAGAACTGCCTTATCTGTGTTATGCTTCCCAGCCTCATGAATTTTTCCTAGTAAATAAGTACCAGTTTGATCAAGGGACTTGCTTTGAAGTCTTGCTGATATTTAAGATTTTCACAATATCTTTGGCAACGTGGTTCCAAAAATGCTATTTTTCATAGTTTCTTTTTTAAAGAACTCAACTGTAATAATGTTTAAGCAAAATAACAAGTGTCCATAAATAATTTGCTTTCATCTTGTGGTAACTTACATGGTAATATAAGAGATACAAAGAAAAAATGTGAGTGAGTATGCACGAATGTGTGTGCTGCAATAGTAGTGGTAGTAGTAGACACATTTGAGGGTAATGGTTCACTTCATGACACTCAGTCTGAGAACTCCGTCTCCAGCTATAGACCTGCAACTGGGCAGCCGTGTTTTCAGTCTGGAACCCAGTCTGACTCCAACCACCCCAACCATCCACCTCCCCACAACTGACCAGAAAGGGATAAATCTCTTTTTCAAAGACTGCGAGACGAAGCAAAGGCTCTCTTTCAGAAGTTCACTAGATAGTCTCTGTGGCTGGAAGAGAGAACTGTGACCCAGTGGGAGCTGCAGTGTGGTCATCTTTACTTCATCTGCCATGCTCTATTTGTATCTGCCCTTGGTCATACCGTGGTAATCCTCTGAGGGATTTTGTTCCATCTAAGGGCAAAATGTTACAATTAGATATTTTCCACTCTAAGGCTGTTAGCTAATTTGGAATGTTTTGGAGACATTCCTTAAAATACCTCAATATCTTTGTAAATGTTCTTGCAGAGAGAAAAGAAATAAAATGTATTAAGTAATTTATGAGGGAAGCATTGGGACACATTGTCTTATTTAATTCTCACACAGCCTGGTATTCTTATACACCCACTTTACATTCAAGAAACTGTGACTAGGGGGATCCCTGGGTGGCTAAGGGGTTTAGCGCTGCCTTCGGCTTAGGGCGTGATCCTGGAGACCCAGGATCGAGTCCCGTGTCGGGCTCCCTGCATGGAGCCTGCCTCTCTCTCTCTGCCTGTGTCTGTGCCTCTCTCTCTCTCTCTCTCTCTGTCTCTCATGAATAAATAAATAAAATCTTTTAAAAAAAACTGTGACTAGGAATTTTGTAACTTGGACAACATCAGATAGTTACTCTAGATCTGAAATGACATTGGGAATCCAGTGGGCATGATGGCATAACCTAAAATCATTCTACCATATGCCTTTCCTTTTCTCAATTATGTTAATCTTGGGAAACTCAATTCCACGCATTACTCAAGAGTCTAATTAGGCACCAACTAAAACAAATAATATCAAAGTTGAGACGTAAAGAAATAAAGTGCAGTCTTCCACAAAAACTGATCTACTAGGATCATCACTTTGGTTTTCTTGGGAACCTAGAAACTGGTCTTGATGGCGAAGTACCTCTGGTGTTTGCTTGTAAGTAGGTGCCTTGTGTTACGAATATTTACAAGTTGTCATATTTCTTCCTTTCCCACTAATCTCCACCTCTGTTAAATTAATGTACATTCTTTTCTTCATAAATTTTTCATTATTCCTATTTTTGGATGCTTTAAGAAGATCCGAGACTCTGTGCTCTTTTTTCTCATGCCATTATCACATTCTCAAGAAGCCCATCTACACCTAATGATGCTTTAATGTTTTCTTTACTTATATCATTTCTTTGAAGGATATTAATGCCCTTCCATTAATATTTCTTCTGAGCCAAGAGACAAATCATCTTCCAACTGGCATATTTCCATGCTGGTCTGAATGATAATTTTTATAATAAATATTGCATGTCATGTCTTATTACAAAAATCTCCCTTCAGCATAAATGTCCATTTCCTAAGAGGATTAGTTAGGCTTTGCTGTAGGATACTTGTATTTTCAGTAAGCTTTTGCAATCCTCTCATTTCATCAAAAGGTGATTAAAAGGACAGAAAAGCATTTAAACTTGGTTGTCACGATCAACCTTGCCAATAGCTGCCTTTCTTACATCATACGCTTTATTAGAGGTAGGAAAGCAATCACCTTGGAGTGCCTTTTCTACTTGCAGCCCATCAAAAATGGGAAGTTTTCTCAAATTCCTCCAAATGTGCTTTCGGAAGTCAGTTTCTTACAGTGTCCTTTGCTGCCACCTGCTGTTCAACCTGCATCTATGAAGGCTGTGAATGCTCTACCGGGTGGACTGTGCTTTGCCCACCTAAGGGGTGAGCGCAGGGAAACAGGATGATTCAGAGCTGCACCCTTTCCTGTGATTACACTTCAAGATGATCTATAAACCATTAACTGTATCTAACATCTGTACCAGTTCATTTCCTTTGTCATACCCTCCCTTCCAAAGTAACAACAATATCATGAGAAACACTTTTTTTTTTTTTCCTTTCCAGCATTTTGGGCTGATTATTCAGGCAATCAGTGTGTAAAAAACTTTCTGGGGGCACTTGAGTGGTGCAGTTGGTTAAACATCTGACTCGAGGTTTCGGCCCAGGTCATGACTTCAGGGTCTTGAGATCATGCCCCTCCATGGGCTCCAGGCTCAGGGAAGAGTCGACTTGGACCCTGTCTCCTTCTTCTCCCTCTGACCCTCTGCAACCCCCTAACCCCCTCCCCACTCTCTCTCTTTCTCTCTCAAACAAATAAATAAATCTTCAAAAAGATTTTTGGAATATCTACTATGTGCAAGGCACGAGCTGCAAGCTGGGACCACCATTTCTAACTGCAACACTAATTAATTGGTAGTATTTATTTCGTATCCCCTGCATCCACTGCCCTACCTCCGCTTGGTGTCCAGTGCTTGCTCCCACAACTAATTGTCATCTCTCAGACAGGAGATGGTGGGCCACAGCACGTGTGCTCTCTTCCTGTCCCTTTTGCTCCATTTGTGCTACTTTACTACTTAAGTAGTCTCCATTCTTTAGAGTTCCAAAATGGGTTGATAATAGAGACTAAATATACATCATTACCAGGTCCTTTGTGTGAATGCTAGGTGCTTAACTGTATAAAATGCTACCTTTGTCTTAAAACTATGCCCACCTAAGAGAGTCAATTTAGCAGGGAGGTCGCATCCTAACATTGTTGGAGCAACTGCTAACATTTTTAGTGCATCTTCTAGAGGTAAACAAAGCATTAGAGACAGAAGTTGCTTGGGCCGGATGACTCTCGCTCGTGACACTTTACACTTTTAACTAGAAAGAAATTTAACATGGCACTGGATTTAAAAAAAAATCGCAGCGAATGATCCCTTGTTTTCTTCTTAGACCCACCATCTGCTTTAGTCCATTCAGGCTGCTATAAAAAGTACTATAGACTGAGTGGCTTATAAACAACAGACATTTATTTCTCATAGTTCTGGAGGCTGGCAAGTAGAAGATCAAGATGCCCCATCGATTTGCTGACTAGGACTAGCTTCCCAGTCCGCAGGCGGCTGTCTTTCATGGTAAACTTGTGAAGCAAAAGGGGCAGCAGAGCTCTCTGGAATCTCTTTCATAAAGGCATTAATCTTAGGGGCACCTGAGTGGCTCAGTGTTGAGCGTCTGTCTTTGGCTCAGGTCGTGATCCTGGGTTCCTGGGATCGAGTCCCATATTGGGCTCCCCACAGGGAGCCTGCTTCTCCCTCTGCCTATGTCTCTGCCTCTCTCTGTGTCTCTCATGAATAAATAAATAAAATCCTAAAAAAAAAAAAAGGCATTAATCCCATTGGCGATGACTCTACCCTCCTGACCTAATCACCTCCAAAGGCCCACTTCCTAAAACCTTTACCTTGGAGGCTAGAATTTCAACACAAGTTTGACAGGGACACAAACATTCAGTCCATAGCACCATCCTTTTCCATCAAATTTGTTAGGAGCAGCAGGAGTATTATAGGAACTTCTGAGAACACTGGCTGATCCAGTTTGAATAAATGTTCACTTTCTTCATGGAAGAATTATTATTATTTTTTTCAAATATTAAGTTCAGGCCTAGATAAGTCACCCAGCTCAACCAAGCATTTCAAAACCACCTGGTATCCTTAAATGTTTCTGTGACCAGGCTTCCAGAATCCTGTAGGGCAAAAATTGCTAACAGAGAGAAGTCATCCGCAAAGGTCACTGCTCCCAAGCTCATCTTTGGCAGCAGACAGCTATGTGCTGACATTGAAAAATGTTCCTAAGGTACAAGATATAGTTCTCTTTCATACAAAATTTCCAAATCTGATTTGCCTTTCAAATTTATTGCAGCCTTTTAAGGAGTGGTTTTGGCAATGTTTGGGAAGTGATAACAGTCGGAAAGCTGTGGAAATGATTTAATGGTCCAGAACTTTGAAGTACCTATTAAAGACATTTAACTAACTTCATATTTCTCCCTACATTTTCCCCAAAATGTGTATGCATGGAAATTTTCCAAATGGCTTTCCTTTAAAGCACTGGGGCCATCATTTTTATGTTAGAGGGAGGAAATTTATTACCTTACAGGCTCCTTGCTTCCACGTGTTTTTCTTCAGAGCTCACTGAAGTTACTCATTTTCATCTCTTGCTAACAAATTAAAAGACTTTGTTTTCTTAATTTCTTTTTTGATACAGTATGAAGGTGACACCCCACCCCATCCCCCCGCCACCTTCTATAAATCTTCTAGTTCCTTCAAGTTCAACAGCAAGCTGTATGAATCCAATTCAGGGAGGTGGGGAAGAAGGGAGAAAGGAAGAACTAACATTTGAATCACTGATGCTAAGCACTGAGCAGGACCCTTTATCTCATCTAGATTTGCTCGTTGCAGGTATGCATTCATGCACTTGCGGGCATAAAAGCTGGACATTATTCTTGGGACTGAGCTCTATCTGTCAATTTCTTCACGGTCTTGTAGGAAAAAAAAACCAAAAACCATGCAAGTAAACGGTCAGCGTCAATGCAATACCCAGTGCTTTTTGAGAGACTGTTATAACAGAGTGGCTGAGAACATGAGCTTTTAAAGGCAGGTTGTCTGGGTTTGAATCCAAGCTCTACCACTTACAAGCTCTGTAATCACGTGTTAGTTACTTGGGCTTTCTACCTTGGTCTTCCCATGTAAAAAGTGGGAATAAGAAGAGTATCTACCTCGAGAAGTTATGAGAATAAAGTGAGTTAATACACAGAGTGTTCATAAGAGCCTGGTAAGTTTACATGGTTGGCTACTTCTCCATATTAAGATTTCAACTCAAATGTCATGTCCTTGACTAGAATATTTCCAGTATTTGTCTCCTCAAGCGTCTCTTGTTCCTCCCCTGTTCTTTGCTGCCTTAGAACCCTTATCACGGTGTGAAGTTATTTTTCCTCTTATGTGCTTGCTTGTTTATTGTCTCTTTTTGCTCCACTAGAGTGTACAAAATACAGAGATCATTCTGGCTTTATTCATTGCTGAATTTCCAGAACCTCATGAAGTACCTGGCACATAATCATTTTTCAGTTAGACTTTGTGAAGTGAATTGTTGAATGTTAAGAGCTCTGACAGAGGTACGCCCAGGGCTCTCTTTGGGAGTACCTAGGAGACATAGTGGACCTGGTTCTCCGATGTCATCACAGACAGTTTCCAAATGAACTGACATCCTCTGGGGACCTGCAGACTGTCCGGAATTAGGGGCAGAGGCAGGGGTAGGGCAGTTCAGGGAGGCAAGAGTGTTGTGGGAAGAATATGCATTTCATCATCACAGTGATGGCTGAAGATGGGCATTTTTATCTCCATTTCCTGAGATAAGTAAAAGGAGCTGAGCGAGAGCTTCAGAAACTTGCCCCAAGTCCCAGAGTTACTAAGAGCCAGAGCCGGGATTCAATCATTCCACTGTACTTTGTACTTACCTGCAGAAAAATACTACTATAAGAACTTTGAAACCAGAAATGGTATATAATGCCTGAAATTGTTCTTCATGGATCTAATTTACTCAGAAACGTTGTTGATACTTTTCCTGCTCTATAAAGAACATAACAACATGCCACTCTTCACTTCAGATAAAGAGGAGGCTTCTTTGGTTCCACTTCACTGTTTTTTCAATAATCTAACCTTTATCTGGCTGCCTTCATACAAATACAGGTCGTACATTCCAAACCGCATGGAAAATAGAAAAGCGATTTTCTACACTCAGAATTCACACACAGACAACTCCCTGCAGTACTTTACAGGAGAGCCATTTCATGTGAAGATGGGGTTGCCTAATTACATGGTCACATCACTCCTGGCCATGCTGGCTGATCAGACTCCACAGCAAAGGAGCCCCATCTCTGGGTGCTCTCTCTTGCCTAGGAGGTTAAACAGCCCATCATCCTTCAGAAATGCTGTAGAGGGACTTTCTCCTAATAGATTTAACACTGCCTTCTCTCCGTATGCAATAGGAATGGAAAAGACGGAAAAGAAAGTTGAAGAGAAGCCATTCTTAGACAATCATGCTCAATATTTAGTCCCATCATTGTTACTGTGGCAGGTTTTTTAAATGGCTGCACACTCTTTGGGCATCCTCCCATTAAGAGAAGGGGGCTCTTGTTCACCTCCCTTGAATCTGGGTGGGCTTGTGACTGCTTCTAGAAGTCACTATGTGACTTCCAAGGCTAGGTCACAAAAGGCCATGTAGCTACCGCCTGGCCACACTTGCTCTTGGGATGTTCTCTCTCAGAATCCAGTTCCCATAGTGTAGGAAGCTCAAGACACATGAGTGGGCCATGTGTAGGTGTTCGGATTGATCCCCTACCTGAGTCCAGCCTTCTTTTTTTTTTTTTATAAATTTATTTTTTATTGGTGTTCAATTTGCCAACATATAGAATAACACCCAGTGTTCATTCCCTCAAGTGCCCACCTCAGTGCCCGTTACCCAGTCACCCCCCCCCCCGCCCACCTCCCTTTCCACCACCCCTAGTTCTTTTCCCAGAATTAGGAGTCTTTCATGTTCTGTCTCCCTTTCTGATATTTCCCACTCATTTTTTCTCCTTTCCCCTTTATTCTCTTTCACTATTTTTTATATTCCCCAAATTAATGAGACCATATAATGTTTGTCCTTCTCCGATTCACTTATTTCACTCAGCATAATACCCTCCAGTTCCATCCACATGGAAGCAAATGGTGGGTATTTGTCGTTTCTAATGGCTGAGTAATATTCCATTGTATACATAGACCACATCTTCTTTATCCATTCATCTTTCGATGGACACCCATGAGCCCAGACTTCAAGTCATCCCTTCCCAGATGCCTGGCATGAGTGAAGCAGCCTCCAGATGATTGATTGCAGTGCTCTGCATGGTAAAAGTCCAGCCCAGCCATCTGCATCGCCCTATCAGCTGAGGCCCCAGACACTATGGAGCAGAGATAAGCTGTCCAAATTTTTGACCAATAGAATACATGAACATATAGAAGTTACTCATTTTGCCACCAAGTTCGGGGTAGTTGGTTACACAGAGTAATCACAATAGTTACCCTCTCTCTACATTTGCTAAGGATCTGTGTCATAAGGATCTCTCTAAGGGAGACGACTTCTTAAGTAGAGCTGTGGTAGATTCTTTTAAATTGGCTTTGTTAAGTCAACAGCTATTCCAATACTCCTCTCTTTTGTCTTCCTCTCCAAGAGACTGTAGAGTACATTTCTCAAATTTCAAGCCTATCTTGCAATTGGAGGTGACCTTGTGATACAGTTCCGGCCAATAAGATGTAGACAACAATACCTAGGTAGAGCTTCCCTTCTCTAGTAAGGGCTTAATGGGGGAAAATCCCTTATCTCCCTGCTTTCTCCTTCCTGGAATATGGACATGCTACTTAAAAGTGTGGGAGCCATCTTGAGATGGTGAGGAGGAAAGACACATACCAGGGCAAAGCACAAAAAGAGAAGCAGTCTGGTTCTTTGATGACTTCCTTGAAGGACTACACTTAGCCTGTGTTGCCTTCCTCCAAAAGTACTGTTAGATAGAAAAAATTCACTTAGGAGCACCTGGGTGGCTTAGTGTTTGAGCGTCTGCTTTTGGTTAAGGTTGTGATCCTGGGGTCCTGGGATCCAGTCCCCCATCTGGTTCTCCACAGGGAGCCTGCTTCTCCCTCCACCTATGTCTCTGCCTCTCTCTCTGTGTCTGATGAAAAAATAAATAAAATCTTTTTTTTAATTAACCTTTCTAAAACCATTGTTAGTTATTATTTAATTTATTGGTGAATGTATCCTTAAGTGATTCTACTATGCATGTTGTAATATATTACATTACATATACCCATATATTTGAACTAAGAAAGGCATTTACTTGCACCTAAACAAACAAACAAAGGAAGAGTCTATTGTTTAATTTAGGCCTTAAGCCCTGACATAGACTCACATGGGGAACATTTAATGACTGAGCTCCTTTTCCAGTACCAGCAATACTGGTGCTACCATCAAGCTCGTCCACAGGCAAAAACATTTCTGTTATGATAAAATAGAAATAATCAAGTATTTTGTGGCTTTAAATTCTCCAATTTGATTAACCTCCTTAAGCAAATCTTTATTTCTTTTTATAATCATGGATAACATTTCAGTCAACTTCTTAAGACCTTGTTTTTTTAGCCCTTATTTTTTAAGAGCAGATTTTGGTTCACAGAAAAATTGAGAAGAAGATACAGATTTCTCATGTGCTCCCTCCCCCCACATATGCATAGCCTCCCCTACCATCACCATCTCTGTCAGCGGGCTGCAGCTTTTATTTTTCTTTTAAATAAGAGCAAACACCAATTTTCCAAAGTCATTTTGTATTAAAATGTTTACGCTTGCTTGAGTTAGTTGTATTCCTCTTAAGCCTTCACAAAGGACACTTTTTATACTTGCTGTTTATATTTATATACACATATATGCACTTCTTAAATATCAATTCTCTCATCCAACGCAATTGTAACCACCACAACTGAATAGTGTGATGACTTATCTATAGTGATTAATATTAGGAAAAGTATGTCTAAAAATAAAATCTACAGTGTTCTAAAACCTGTTAATTGCTATCTCTTTTGCTTCATAAAATAGTAAATGCATATAATTATTGGTTATTTTTGTGTGACAGTTATTCATCTTGTCATACAATAAACAAGCTGAAATGTGAAGCATAAAACAATAATTCCAAAGACAAAAGAGAAGAATAATTACATATGAATGAGGGGAAGAATCAAAGAACAAAGAGCATTTTGAATCTCTCTACTCTCCCTAGAGTACCATTTCGGGTTGTAATTTATTTTAAAGGTACTGTGCTTCAAATGCATTTACTCTCTCAAAGGCATTTGTCTCATAATTCTTTAAAATCTGCAAGTAGATCTTCTAGTGTACCCATTCAGGCTTATATTAGGTAGCTTGAATTATACATTGTGCGACAAAGTGATCTTCACAAGTTAGGAACACTATAAATCTTCTCTGCATTGAGTATTCTTTATTATAAACTTTTCTAGAGAAGCTGGCCCTAAAAATCTTAACTGCTTTATGGGCACCTGCTCTTCTTTGTTACATTGTGTATTCTTCAAGATTGATACTAAGCTGTATTCATCTTTACTCCCCCCAGTGTCTTCAATGCTTGATTCATTAATTCATTCATATTAGACACCAAATGCCTTGTAAGTGCTAGGCACTATGTGAGATAATGAACAAGATATAACTTATTTGTACCCTTTATGGACCTACATTTTTATCAAAGACACAAACATGAAATGTAATTACACAAAGAAGTATTTGATTACAGGTTTGGTAAGTGCAAAAAAGAAGGATACAGGGGTAATGAGGAAATATTATGTATTAACTATTGTAACCTTCAGTGGAGTAAAGAGAAGCTGATGTGGGAAAAAAATGACATTGAATTTGAGGCCTAAGCAAAAACATTTCACCCCCGAGCTCTGGGTTGGACAAATGTGGATGCTTATTAAATACTTGATTATTCCAATAATGATGGAGATTGAGGCTGGTACCCAGTTATATATCTTGGAAAATTCAATTCCAACCTACTTTTAAAGTCCCAGTTTAAGTTTCAACCCATTCTCCATGTTACAAGATTTTATGGAATCCTTAAAACAATCTTAAATGCAAAATACGGCCTTTGTATCAGCATACTGTTTTCAACTATTTATAATTATTTCCATCAATCTTCAGATTATATGTTCTTTGAGCACAAGAGCTGTGGCTTAAATTCTTCTGTGTCCCAGTCATAGACCTAACAGTTTGCTGAGCAATATGTACTTGCAAATTGGGTCTTTCATTGATTTTTTTTTTTTTTTGCTTGTATTAGTTTCTATTTGTAGTTTCCAATTATACTAACTCAAATTTATCTCTAGAATTAAATAAATTATAAAGTTTAATCCATGAATACTATATTTAAATAAATAATAAGGTTTAATCTGTGAATACTATATTCCAAATATGAGTTGTGAAACTGTCTCATATATATAAGAAAAATGAAAACACCAACATGGAATACAAAATCAATTTAGAACCTGAGACAAAAAGAGCTAATTTATTTCCCAGTGATCTTGGTAAACAATGGGGCACAGATTAGTTCAGAGCCCTGAGTGAATTTTAACAATTCTGTTGGTAATACAATCTAAAGAAAGAACTATAATCTGGGGTGCCTTTGTGGCTCAGTCAGTTGAGTGGCTGACTCTGGATTTCAGCTCAGTTCATGATCTCCTAGGATCAAGCCCCACATGGAGCCCCACATCAAGGGCTCCCTACTACCACCCCCATGGAGCTCCATATCAACCTCCCTGCTCAGCAGGGAGTCTGCTTGAGCTTCTCTCTCTCTCTCTCTCCTCCTATCCCTTCCTCTGGTGGTGTTTTCTCTCTCTCTCTCTCCCTCAAATAAATAAATAAATCTTTAAAATAAAAAGAACAACTGTAATCATGTGCATGATGAACAAGAAGTTACTGCTTCTACTTACTATGAAAACAAGTTGAGTAGTTAGACAAAAGCAAAGATGTTTCTTGTCTCTGGCTAAAATTAACAGTGGGAGTCTATGGCTACATCATTTACCTGTGTTTGATTTAAACTCAATTTTTTTTCCTTGATAGTAGACATCTCAGTGAAATTTCTCCCAAATATAGTGATTGCTCACGTTCTCAAGCTGAGGAATAAGAATAAGATGGTCATAAAAGAGCACTTACTACTGAATGTTCAGGAACCAAACAACTTGGGCAACTATGAATTTACTTGAAATGAATCTTTCCTCAGAGGAGATAAAGTTAGCATAATCATCATTGTCATCTTAACATGCTTCTATTAACTGAGCAACTACTACATGCAGCATCTTTAATTAAATCTTGGAGATAACCTCAAGAAGCAATACAGTTTGATTCTGCCCTCAAAAAATTTACAGTCCTCTTGATTAAAATAATCTCCATAAGACAACTCCAAGAAAGGTCATTTATCTAGAATACAGCACAAATAGTGTCACCTTGAGCTTTGTAGTTTGGTAACACTTGATGGGACATGGTTGGAAAAAAAATGACAAATAAATATGTAACATATGCTAAGGGCCAAGAAATACTAATGAGGTTTGTGGCACACAGTCAAACTCAAAAATCATCAGTTGAATGAACCGTCAAGTTGGAATTTATCAAAGAGACAGGCCATCATGAGTTGGTGAGGAAAGAGAGTCTTCAGATCAAAATAGACTTTTATGTTCTTCAGCCAGGAGTGCCCTTTGACCAACAATCATGCAATGAGAGAGATTTGACTACAACTTGGGTACTGGAGCCTATGCCCAGGACACCGAGTATCTCTTGGCACTCTTATCCAGAAAAACTTTCTGCTATGGTATCCATTTCATACTTTCTCAGAATAAAGCACTTCCATTGACTCTATTAATATTGGACAGTTGTTGATCTTCACCCAGAGGGCAGTAAATAGACTTTGAAATCAAAATGTCCTACAATTGACACATGCTAAAATCAAAACGGTGGCTGCTGGAGAACACCTCTTCCTAACAGCACACTTCACTGCTCACACTGAATTCACTTGTGTATATGTGAATTTTTCCTCATAAAAAAGATCTAGTCTTTAGTGAAACGAGGACACCCCAGCAGTAGGTTCAGCTCTAAAGGTGCCACACAAGCAAAAACCTGACCTTTATTCCCCTACCTTGCCCAGAAGAGTCTCCATATCCACCATCAGACTTCACCTTGTACAGCTGCTTTTTTTTGCTTTCAATTTTCTCTCTCAGCAGGCTGGGCCTTGGCTGCCTGCCAGCCTGCACTGAGAGGCCAACATGCTGACTTGGTGTTACTACACATTTGTTTTTGTACAGCGTCGTCCATAGAAGATGGGTTTCAGTTGCTTACATAAAGGCATTCTCCTGCACAACCAGGCTCTAGGTGCATTTAAACCATTGCATACATGCTTTAGCTGCTTCTGACTGAAGTATTTTCCAAACTATACTATCTTGGAATCACATGACCTCCACATTGATTCCTTTGCATCCCTTACCAACTGAACTAAATAGATTTGTTTCCATTAAAAAAAAAAAAAATCTTATTTTGATCTAATGTGTATGGACCTGAAAAAATTAAGATCTCTATTCACGGATATATCATTTTTCTTATCCAGTATCAATACATCAAGATCTTATATTCTTTGGAGGGAGAATAGGGGTGGAATGTGACAATTTTGGCATCTGAATCTTTAAGTATCAAAACAACTATCTTTTATTATAATATGAAATAGTAATAATATTAACAATCAACTTTTGTAGTTATTTATTGTTAATTGCTTGACCATATTTCCATTATCACTGACTTATATTGAAATTCATTTTTTAAAAACATGAATATTTAATAATTTATCATTGAAGTACTTTGGATTCTTCTCTAAAGTGTCACATTAGGGGATCATTGAAGGTAACTAGTTTAGGTAAAGGAAATTGGTCTCCATGTCAGTCAGATGCTATGAGATATAACAGCCCATTATCTACAGTGCATGTATAAGACTACTTACATGCACTGATATTGAGATAACCTAAAAATACCCGGGCCTGCAATATGTAGGGCCCAGGTAACTGTCTTACTACTAGGCCACCCCAGGTGGCATACAGGCAGTAGATGGGAGATAAATCTCTTGGTAAGAAAATAGCTAAGAAGACTACTTCCCCCAGGGAAATGTAACTGCTGAAATGAAAATTAAAAAGTCTATTTTTAAAGAAAGCAAAAACTTGAGTGGTCTCTTTATTTCTTTTTATCTTTTATTTTAAAGTTTACTTATTGGTTATTTTGTTTACATTTGTCCTTGGGTCCCTGTGGATAGCTCTGACTAGACAGTAGACAGGGACAGCATATAGTTTTAATATGTCAAGGTATTATCTGGCAGCACCTCTCATCCCCAGCAATGAATTTTTATATTCCTGGAAAATACAGTTACTCATCTACATGTTTCATCTTATCAATCTTCTACGCCTAGAAATGGAGGTGAGGATTGGGAAGAAAATTGGCTCTCTCTCCTGTACTTATATCTTCCAAGTTGTTCCACAGACTATGGTACATTTGGCTGATAAAGCTGTACTTCACTGGATCTCCAAATATAGAATAAGTGGATATCAGGTGGCCTTCTTACTAATTTGGTCTAAAGGTCACTATGTTGCCCAATGTTAATGCACAAAGGGAAGTTCTCTATACTTCATCTCCTTCACCCAGTCAAAGGGAGATCCATGGCATACCTGCCCAAATTTCAAGAACCAAGGAGAAAAAGCTGCTTTATCATCTTTGGTGGCTTTATTAGGCATATACTAAGAATGCCACAACTTGACTGCTCCATCATATCTACTAATTACAATTTTTAGGAACTCTGTTAAACTTCTCTGGGAGGGGGCTCCTTGGACTTTTGCAAATGAGCTAAATGGGGTATTCTTATAGCAGGTAGCTCTCAAAATTCCATTCCAGAGTCAAGTGAATTTTCACTCAAAAGACAAATGAGATGCTCATTCTTTCAAGTACTAAACAGCAATGTTCGACTTCTGATCCCATGAATGTATTTGTA
Organism: Vulpes vulpes; assembly: GCF_048418805.1. Lineage (NCBI taxonomy): Eukaryota > Metazoa > Chordata > Mammalia > Carnivora > Canidae > Vulpes > Vulpes vulpes. The sequence goes on from NC_132783.1 coordinate 122,750,061, forward strand.
CATAAGGGAAAAAAAAAACAACAAGGGTGAGTCAGGAAAAGAAACTCAGTACTTCGGATAGAATCTGTGAGTATTGTTCTTTCAAAAAAAATATATAGGTACAGCAAAAATCTGCACTTTGGAATTAGTCATCCTGAGATCAAGAAGTAGCTCTGCAAAAAACTATAATACTCAAGTAGAGATGGGACAGTTAGCTAAAAGAAGAAAAGATGAGGCAATGAAAATTATCTTTAAGCCCCCTTCTTTGACTCAAGAGAGGGAAATCGAATTCTACCAGTAAAAATTTGGGACATAAAACTGACTCTAGTAGGGACGCTGGGTTGGCTCTGTGGTTGAGCATCCGCCTTTGGCTCAGGGCATGATCCCAGAGTATCAGGATCGAGTCCAACATCAGGCTCCCCACAGAGAGACTGCTTCTCTCTCTGCTTATGTCTCTGCCTCTCTCTCTCTCTGTGTGTGTGTCTCTCATGAATAAATAAATAAAATCTTTCTTAGAAAAAAAAAACTGAGACTAGTAAAAATGTAAAGAGACTTCTTAGCCAAGCCAACAAGCCAAAAAGCCAATCCATAGTTTTCTGAAACTAGGGCCAGAACCCTGTGGTCTTGGGATAATCATCTCAGATCAACAATTTCTCTCTCATCCAGTACTAGAGGGGGAAGGGAGGCCCTGCAGGAGCTGAGAGTCAGATTTTACAGTTCATTTCACCTTCAGGCAGAGATGTCACTCACCTTCTCTATTGCTGACCCCCAACCCACAGGGGATTTCTTTCAGACTAAGCAGTTGTGCAGCTGGAAGATGAATGGTCCCAGGACTGGGAGGGGACCAAGACCCTGGGAGGTAGTGTCTCCCAAGTAGGGACAGGACTTGCTTCTGGATATCCAGGATCACCTGGTCAAATTTGGAGAACTCAGGATTAAACAGAGTTATAGATCTGATTCACAGAGACTTAACCTTCACATGCTTTGAAATGTAATGTGGGAAATGGGAAAAAGGTGAAAGTTTAATAGGAGGAGAGTGAAACAGATATAGTATTTTGAAATACCTCCAAATTTGGGCTCCCTTATGAGTAAGTAAATCTCACTTTTATGTCTACATTCAATCCACTGTTAAATTTTAGTCCTAAAACTGAAGCTCTGAATGAGGAAGATGAGATGAGGATACTAGAGAAGTGTGTCCTTCCTGATCTTGGAAGATAATAGACAGGAGTAAGCCATTCAGGTTCTGGTATCCCTTCCCCAGATTTAAGCAAAGGTAACTCGGGGGGTGTCAGGGAAATGTTCAAATACCAGTAAATTCCAAGAGAAGGCTGAGTCATTTGTACTGTTCCACAGGGAAATAACGAAACAAAGAAAAAGACCAGTCAATACCTGGACCTGAGCTGTGAGGCCAGCAGGGTACAGAAAGTCATCACCATGGAGACTAGAGAAAAGTACAAGGAAATCACATGGATTTCTGAACCTTCTTCCTTACTGTGATGAGGACGCAGTTAATTTCACCTACCCTTCATATATCTGATGCCATCCTGCAGAGCTGTAGGGGAAGACTGATGGGAATCTGAGAAACTGATTATTTTTATCTAAGGAGGCCAAGCTTTATCTAAAGTGACTGTTTAAATCGCAATGGACTAAAGGTACCGGGTTGGTTCATTAGGTTCATTTTTTCTGGCTCATAAGGGAGATCAGAACAATTTTAGAAAAGGAAAAATTCTATTTTCTCTGTGCATCTAAGAGTATGGGAAAACTCACATTAAAATTTATGGACTGCTTACTGTGGGTCAGGCAATCATAACAGCCATATAAAGTAGGCATTATCATCTTTTATTTTACAGATGAAGAGACTAGGACTTGGGATGAGAAAGCTGCTTATCTAGAGTGACATGATCAGTAAATGAAAAGGTAGGATTTTAGCCCAGGTGATTCTAATGTCAGATCTTGTGCTCATAGCCACATGCTATATTGTCTTCTAGGTGGTGTGTCCCTAGAGCGTGTCCCGTGAAGTCCCCAGAACTATTCTCAAATCATGCTGTGTATTATTAGCAAGTGGTCTATGAAGCAGACACTTTTGAAGAGAGAGTTTCCCCTTGCTATAGGGTTGGGCATTGCTTGGAAGCTGTACGGCCTCTGCCTTTTGAAGAAATATTAATAGTTAAAAAAAACTTGTTCTGAGTAAATTAGGGCACTGATAAACGTTACAGAAAGGAAAAATCAAAAGACAGACGAAGTTGCAAGTGTTGAAGACTTCCTTCTCCCTATCTCTAGAATGGTTTTAAACAAGTAACTGGGAAGGACTGCTTTGAGAGAACATATCCATCAAGGCCATTTCAAGAGCTCCAGAAGGACCTTTCCGCAATAACCTCCGGATATGACTGAGAGGGGGGCTGAGCTACCTAGCTGCCTAAGGATTTAGCTACAAATTGACAAGAAGGGAGCAAGAGATCCTGGAGCCTCTGAACAGGCTGGCAGTGAGAGTGGCGACTGGTCAGGAGCCAAGAGCAGTAAACACAGGTTTAAACAGTTCCCACTGTTCAGAACAGCAGGAAGGTGCTTCAAGTCAGGGTCATTGAATCTCACTGCTGAGAGACACTGACTCTGAGAGTAGACTACTAATTTGAGAAATCATTAAAAGCAGGGCCACCACAGCCACTGAGAGTTGTCAAGAGGCGCCTCTGGAAGTTGTGGGAGGAAAAACTCCTGAAATTCAGATGGAAAAGATACCAATGGTGGAAGGAGTCGCAGGGAGCACCCCAGAGAAAGAGGGGAGACAAGTCATCCTCTTTGTTACTTTGGCTCCAGTTTCTTAAAGAGCAGCTGCCAATGGGCCAAAGGGGACTGGATGCCATCTGCGATGTCTGCTTGCTGCTCATGGAGCCAGTACAGACTATGATGCTACAGCATCACCGGGAGGAAAGACAGAGGAGTCATTTCTGTATAAGGGCACCTGACTGTGTTGGAAATCCAAAAATTCCAGGAGTCGTTTGAAGCACCCATGGAGACAGCAGTTAAAATCCAACCATCTGATAAACTGAGAGGAAGGCCCCCTGGACAAGAGAATTATAGCTGATTGCATTTTCAGAAAGAGTTGCATTGTTGTAGTAATTTGTATCTGGCCATCACTGATATAACTACATAGGTGGAACTTTGTCTGGAGATCTGTTCTAGTAACACATTTTATAGGCAGGGAAATTACAACACAGACCATGGTGGGAGCCATAGAGCGGATCAGACTGAATCAGTTACAGAGCTAAGAATAGACCCCAGCTGCCTTTTAGCCATATGAAACAATCTCTGACAACATCCTAAAGGCTATTAGGATTTTCCCAGCTTTAGATAAATTTACCACCAGGAAAGGATCTTACACTTCTGAAGAACTGCAATTTAGTACGGTGGCGAGAATTTGATATGTCCCATTGATTTCCCGGTTAAGAAAAAAATGAAGATGTTTAAAATGGGCCCTGAGATTACAATTGTCAAGTACAACACTGTGTGAATTGCTGTGGAGAGGAAGGTCAGGAGGCAGTCGAGCTGAAGTGATTTTTATTAAGACAAAAAGGAAAGATACAGATATTTTCACTTTGACCATCATATTTGAAAAGTTACAAATGTTATTACACACATTTGCAGTGTATTTTTTCAATGAATAATTATTGTCCCAAATTTAGAAAACATTTTTGAGGAACAGATGAAGCAACGACTTTGTTATAAAATAACTTAGAGGCGCAGCCCGGGTGGCTCAGCAGTTTAGCGCTGCCTTCGGCCCGGGGTGTGACCCTGGAGACCCCAGATCGAGGCCCACGTCAGGCTCCCCTCATGGGGCCTGCTTCTCCCTCTGCCTGTGTCTCTGCCTCTCTCTCTCTCTCCTCTCTGTGCTTCTCATGAATAGATAAATAAAATCTTTTTAAAAATGAAATAACTTCGAAGTGTGTTGTTCCATGACAAAAATTTGAAGACTTTTAGAGCTGAAAGGAGCCTGAGAGTTTATCTCATTCAGCAATTTGTCTCATATGTGAATCCTCGCTCCCGACCCCCACGGTCATAAATGGGCTACCTGTCACCAAACCAAATACCAAACTCAATGTAACAGTATAGAGGGGATCCCTGGGTGGCGCAGTGGTTTGGCGCCTGCCTTGGGCCCAGGACGTGATCCTGGAGACCAGGGATCGAATCCCACGTCGGGCTCCTTGTGCATTGAGCCTGCTTTTCCCTCTGCCTGTGTCTCTGCCTCTCTCTCTCTCTCTGTGTGACTATCATAAATAAATAAAAAAAATATTTAAAAAAAAAGTAACAGTATTGAGTCTTAACTCCTTAGACGCATTTGACATTGTTGTTTCTTGATACTTCTTAAAATATTTTTTTCTCTTGGTTTCTGGTAAGTAACAAGTTTCCCCATATGTCCTTAGATTTTTAGATTTCTTTGCAAGTTTATCCTCTCACCGAGCCATGAAACAGTGCAGCTTTTCAAGACTTGGGCCTCTTCTCTTTTCACTCCACAGACTGTATCATTCATTCCCACTGCTATGATTACAAGCCTTATAATTGGATTCACAAATGTTATCTTTGGTCTGTATTAGTCCCCTGAGTTCCAGATAAGTATAAATAAATGCCTGTCCCCACCCTCAGATGCCATCAACCACTCCTCTCTCTCTCTCTGAATCATAAGCACTTCAGAGTTCACCCTGAAGTCCTCTCACATCAACACCAGAGCCTACTGATGTGCCTTTGAAGTATTTTTCAAATTTATCCTCTCTGCATCTCCAGTGTCATCAGCCTAATCCAAGCAGGCAACATCTCCTTCCTCGATTATTATATTATTCAAAATACAATATCCACTCTCCGTATCTTTGCTCCCTTCCAATGAATTCTCTCCTTGGCATCAGGAGAGTGATCTTTTCAAAATACAAATCTGATCATAATACTCCCCATACAGGAAAAAAAAAAAAAAAAAAAGAGTGTCTCAGTGTTCCTAAGACAAAAAAAAAAAAAAATGGAAACAAACAAATACCAAATGATCCTTAACATAGTCTGTGAGGTCATACAAAGTCTCACCACCAATTGCATTTCTCACTTCACACTACTCTCCCCCTCACTCTCCTTGCCCCAACATTAGCTTCTTCCAGTTTCTTGAATGCACTGTGCTTGCTCCTACTTCAGTTATTTTGCCTCTGTTACTGCTTCTGTACCTAGTTAACTCTTTCTTAGCCTTCAGATCTCAACTGTCTCTTTCTTTCCCGACAGTACAGATTAAGACAGACTCATGTTTTATCTGCCCACCTAACCCCAGCTCTTGCCATGACCACAATGTGTTCATTCCTAGGGTAGATAGAACATCTATTCAATTTGTGCCTGTCTCCTCCACTAGATTTGAAGTGCCACGAGATCAGTTAGTTATCCCAATTTGCTCATCATTTTATGCTCAGTGCCTACACAGTGTCTAAGGACAAGCAATTAACATTTGTTGAGTGAATGAATGAATTCCTTCTTGTCCTTGAATATTCCCAGTGAGAAAGAAATCATAGCTCCTGAGTCAATTCATCTTTTTTTTTTTTTTTCCTTTTGGGGAAATTTTGATGGAAAATTCTTCCCTGTATTTAGGCTTCATCTATCTCTTCATAACTTGCCAATTTATTCTTGCCTTTGTGAACTATAAAATTAATCTATTTCTTTCTCCATGTGATAGTTTCTTTTAAATAAATGAATTCAAAATCATGATGATTTTACTCTTAGTCTCATCCTCATTTTTTTTCTTCGAGTTTGCCATCCTGTTTATGCCTTTTAATATATGACAACCCTAGTCTATTGAGATGAATAAACAAGCAATTTTATTAAACAATCCAAGAAGGGATGTCTGGGTGGCTGAGCGGTTGAGTGTCTGCTTTTGGCTCAGGGCATGATCCTGGGATCCAGAGATCCGGCTCCCTGCAAGGATCCTGCTTCTCCCTCTGCCTGTGTCTCTGCCTCTCTCTCTGTGTCTCTCATGAATAAATAAATAAAATCTTAAAATAAATAAACAAACAAACAGACATCCAAGATATTACTCATTTTTATGTGGACTGCTTATTTCAATATTCAGAGGTAGAATTGTAATAATAATTATAATAATTATTATAGTTATCATGGTCCTGATCATAGTGCTTATAATCAAGTCTCTTTTCCCCTCTCTAATTTTCTCTTTCCTTCAGAAAAGCACCTTCGCTCCCTGGCTTTCTAAACCCTGTCAGTATCAAGAGTGTTTCATAGACTCAAAGATAATTTTGAAGCTAATTGTCATTTTAACATGGATATTTTCTATTTGAATTCAGAAAACTTAGATATATAGATCAAAATGTACCTCTGAAAAAGTTCTGTCAACTGACCATGTCAACATCTATTTAAATGAACTCTTCCACTTTTTAGGCTCTAGCAATGAAATGAGCATTATTGACAAAATTATTTGTTTTGAAAAAATTCAGTGTGTTTGTTTTGGTTTATACATATTTTCTATTTTAAAAATGTAGGGTTTTCATCCACTGCCATATAGCCTGGTCTGCTGTCTCCTAGAAATCAGCATATCAATGCTTGATAAATATCTGTTCCAGGGAGAGATGCACAATTTATAGATGAAATGGCTTCTTATCACAGGGAAATTTGGTATATTTGATGAATTGACCTGAGAAGATGAGAGGACCATCTTCTCATTTATGAGTTTCATTAATAAATAATATTTAGAAAATAATTGAGAAATAGTCATATTAGTAATGACTCATACAGTTTATTTACAAGGTACTCCTCCATTATCAATTCCAGAGAATTCCATTTCTCAAGTTAAAAAAAAAAAGTGGCACTGAAGATTTATAAAACTCTACCTGAAAAACTCCTTCTTTGCACCAAAACTTATCCTAACCTCTAGAGGAGTTTACCCCTTTACATTATAAATTTACTCCCAACATAAAGTAGAATTTGACCAGATCCAGAAATTACATATTTAGGATTAAAACATTTAAATGGGCTTTTACAGGATCACTCATTTGCATTTCTAAAATAATACCCCCAGATCATATACTTGTAAAGAAAATTATAGAAGGAAAATTTAGTTTTACTGACTCCAATCTCTCTCTTAACTGACTTTCAAGTTGAAGCCCCTTCTTTACCTTGCTCCCCTCACAAGAGACCTTGGACCAGAAAAGAATTAGTAGAAACAAGTATTAGGGGAAAAAATGCTATTTTTGTATGTTTCCTGTTTTGGTTTAAACTGGAGTTAAGAGCATTCTCCATTTATGAAATTATGGTATTCCTGAATAGAGAACGGGTTGAAAGAAAGACTTCTGGGCGGTGTGCCTACCTGAAATAACTTCTAATGGTACATTAAGCATCAACTTCTTAAGAAGATACACTTTATTTATCTTAACTTTTAAGTTTATACTATTTTGGCATATAATTTCCCCCAATATATTTTATCATCATCTATAACCTTTAGAAAATATATGCATTAATATTCTCATGTACTATATATCCTCTTAAAAAATATTCAGGGACACCTGGGAGGCTCAGCAGTTGAGCATCTGCCTTCTGCTCAGGGTGTGAACCCAGGATCCAGGATCGAGTCCCACACCAGGCTCCCTATGGGGAGCCTGCTTCTCCCTCTGCCTGTGTCTCTGCCTCTCTCTCTCTCTCTCTCTCTCTCTGTCTCTCATGAATAAATAAATAATCTTAGAAAAATAAAAAATATTATTCAACACCTTTAAATTGCTGGGTCTCTAGGGAGGCTAGATTTCGACTGAGCAAAGATTACTACTTCTAAGGATAGTCAAAGCTGCATCTGCCATGTTCACTGATGTCTGTTTTAAAAAAAAAAAAAAGACCCAAAGTCTTTAATGCTTCAGTTTGAACTATAGTTATCATGGTCCTAATCATAGTGCTTATAATCAAGTCTCTTTTCCCCTCTCTAATTTTCTCTTTCCTTCAGAAAAGCACCTTCGCTACAAGCCAGGTTCATTCCACAATCTCATATTGCAGATGCCTTGGTTGGAGGACGTGTCATGTTGTGTTGGAGCTGAGGAGAGGCGTGCTCATCAATCAGCACTTTCCCGTGGGCTACTCCTCACCCCAGTTAGCTGATTCGGTCCTCTGGATTCTGACCACTGCCATGGTCAATCACACAGCTGCTCCAGTCTGCCTCATCATCTCCCTATTCTTACAGATTATTGCCTCATGGCCACCAAGACAAAAAGAAAGAGAAAGAGGACCAAATCATCAAAATAATGTGTCCTGAAAGAAATATTCAACGTGTTCAGAATTTTTCATTTAATTGACATGATGAAAAAGACAATTTTTACCAAATACTCGGCAATCAAATGCATACGATGATAACAAATCAGAAGTCGGATGTTACTGTGTGCTGGTGATTTTTGTTGTTTGCCTTGGTTTCCTTTCATAATGTTTCCCGACCTTGCCTTTTTTTATGGTGAAGCTATTTCTCCTATCCTCAATAAATCCATTATTTACTTAAACTTTATACTCAGAGCAATGACTTCAGAAACAATCAGTGTCACTTTACTCATAATATGTCCAACACAGTTTTCTACTTGGAGGCTGACATTGATTCAATCATTTTGTAAAAATTATTTATCACCTGCCAATTGATTTCTCCAGTAACGGGAATCATCTGACATTTTGCTACACATATCAAATTGCAAAGGAATATAATGAGAAATCACTTATTATAATCATCTTCATTACATTTATGAAATATTTGTTAAACATGTTAACATTTGTGACAGTGTCAGGAGTAATTACTCAAACGTTGTACTGAACTGAGCTGGTGCAATCGATTTTTATTACATAAGAAGATGTGAAACAGTATTTTCCATAAAAGAATTCAAAAGAATTTCTTTTGAAATAAGTGTCTATAAAGAATTTACTTTTCTATCTCCTTATATTGATAAAATCCAGAGCTAAGTAGAAATATTTGCTAATTTTTTTCTCCTTAGTGATAAGCTGATAGGTATAAAGATGATTTTCAAACAAAAACAAAATTTCATTTTCCATCTCAACTTCTCAGTGGTGCATTTCAAAGAATTGTAAATCTACGGAAAAGAGCTAGGGAAACTCTTTCTTTTTTAAAGATTTTGTTTATTTATTTGAGAGAGAGCAGAAATGGCAGGGGCAGGGGAGGTGGGTAGGGGCAGAGGGAGAGGGGAAAAACTGGCTCTCTGCTGAGCAGGGAGCCAGATATAGGGCCTCATCCCCAGGACCCATGATCTGAGCCAAAAGGCAGACACTTAACCAACTGAGCCACCCAGGCACCTGGGGGGAAACTCATATGTGAAGAGATAATTTCTGAAATTTCTCTGTCTATATCATTTGCTCCAACATTATGTAGGCTGACCTTTTAAAAGTCATGTTTGTTCTCCATGTTTCTCTAGTTTCTTTCACCTATTCAGTAAAATGCTATTTTAGTAAGGAGCAATAGAAGAAAAAAGAGTATTTTGTTTTGTTGAACATTTTTGACAGTTGAATCCTATTGAAAGAAAGGATTATAAAGTGATTTATTCTAATAGGTACATACACTAAATATCTTAGCTTCTTAAAAATAGTTCATATTGAAATCATTTAGATAATAGGCATTGTGCATTGTGTGAGTTCAGTATTTATTCAGAGTCCTTTTGTGCTTCTCTCCATGATATAAGTTCTCACAAAGTTTCAGACATCAGGTCACAGTTTCTGAGCCATTTCTCTGTAGCTCCATTTATTTCCTTTGCATCCACAAATTCCCAAGTCTGTTTATTTTGTCATTAGGAGCCATAAGAAGCATTGACTGTGGAAGTGTGACAGTATGGGAAAAGCATGGATTTGGGCATCAGACTTCGGCTTAACTATCATTTCTGTTGTGTATTGGCCATGTAAGTTTCATGAAGTTCAATCTAAAAAGTTTTAATTTTCTTACATGTTAAAAGAAGGGGGGGGGAAGCCTATTCAAAAAGGATTGGTAGATTTATTTATAGATTCTACTTATGAAGCCACCAGCACATTGTCCTCTATGTGATAACAATTCAACATACAAGAATCCATTTGGAATTACTTTTATTGATATGTATATATAATTAATGTGTAAAAAATGCACAGATTTTCAGATTTTGATAATTCTATACATCCATGAAACCACCACCCAAAAAAATGCAGAGCATTTTGTACCTTGCAAAGTTCTCTTCAAACCTCTTTCTAGTAATCTCACCCTCTCCACTCCCTCCCTCCATTTAGACAAACCACTTCCTAATTTCTGTCATCATACACTTGTCTGATTTTGGACTTCATATGAATTGAATCATAGACTATGGACTCTTCTATGCCTGGCATTGTTTTCCTAACACAATATCTTTTGAAATTTATTCATGATGTATGCCATAGTGCTTTTTCATTGCTGTATAATATTCCACTATGTGACTATACCCAATTTTTTGTATCTTCTCACATGTTAATAGATATCTGAATTGTCAATTTTTGGTTATTATGAATAAAGTTGCTGTGAGTATTCTTGCACAAGTTTTGTTGCAGTCTTATGTTTTCATTTATCCTGAGTGAATACCTAGAAGGAGAATTGCTGGACCAAAGGGTAGATGGATATTTGTTTATAGTACAGTACCAAATGGCTCTCTAAAATGGTTGAACCAGCAATGTATGAGAGCATTAGCTGCCCTATAGCCTTGCCAATATTTAGAGGTATCAATCTTTTCGATTGTAGCCATTCTAATGGGTCTGAAATGGAATCTCATTGTAGTTTTTATTTTGCATTGCCTTGGTAACTGATGATGTTAAGCACCTTCCTGTGTGCTTATTGGCCTTTTGTACAGTCTATTTTCAAAGTATGTATTTTGTTATCTTTGTATCATACTTTTGTTGTTGACTTTATATATTTTCAACACGAGTCCTTTGTCATGTATATACTGCAAATATTTTCCCCAATATGTGCCTTGTCTATTTTCTTTGTAGTGACTTCTGAGGAGCACATTTCATTCTGATGAAATCCAACTTATATATATTTTTTCTTTTCTAGTTGTTGCGTTTAGTGTTCTGTCCAAGAAATCTCTACCCAAAGTTTTCTTCTAAATGCATTATGGTTCTGGATTTTATATTTGTATCTATGATCCATCGTCAATTAACTTTTAGATGTGGAGTGAAATAGAGATCAAGTTTTATTTTTTCCACACAAATAAGGATGATAAAGACTTAATGCTGGACTTAGAAGCTTGGATCTTTTGTGTTTTGATACAGCAAGAAAAATTACTGTCTTCAGAGTCCCTAAGGTAATGTTAAAAGATTTCAACAATTTTTAAAGCAAGTTTAATAGTTTATTAGCAAAATCTCTTCTCAAAAATGTTATAAAATATCCATGTTTAAGAAAAATTGTCAAGTCAGTGATGATTTCCATGGAACCTGTACAATTACCCTCGCCCCCAGCCCCCAATTTGCCTTTCCATTCCCAACCTTTAGCATCTGTCTTGAAAAAAATGTACCAGAACACTCTTACCCTGTGTGATAGTCCATGGCTCAGTTCTCCATAGAGAGGTTCTTATTCCAGATATTTCATACAGCGTGTCCCTATCTCTCCCTGGCTCCCCTGTGTAGTAGTTGACAACAAATGTATCTGATAACTAACAGAAGCAACTGTGTTGATGTTTATTACTCCATTTAGTTAATTTATCTCAAGTTCAACAAATCTATCTTCTGGACATGATGTCAACTCAAAAATATGAATTTAATGGTAGGAATTCCAGACACTGTATACATTGATGAGAAGGTAAGTTTGGGATCAGCCAGCTCTGTTATAGTCTTTAACACTCTCTTTTTTTTGGGAAATATCCATTATTTGACTTTGCTTCAGACTGGTCCTGGTGTTCTAATATAATAGAATCACCTCTACTTTGCCTGTACATTCACCATCAAAGGTACTTATTCCTAATTTGATCAGAATGATACTAGTTTGATTACATATTACATAATTTACAGTCACTTTCCAAAAAGCCACAGGCCTCCAAAATGAAATAGCTATTACTTCAGCTGAGTCTGTAAAGTTTAAAGTGAATTCAGGGACAGTTAATTATCTCCTGATTGCTTATTATGCGGTGAATGTGAATACATACAAAGTCAATCTGGATAATTTTGTACCTGTGCCAAAAAAAGGAATTTCCAAGGTTAGTCAGCCTCAAAAGACAGTACTTTTTCTAAAATGCTCACGTCTATTGTCTATATAATCTTGATTCACCACATTGCTAATGACCCTACATATATTTGGTGCTAATTAACAGTCACTAAAATCAACAGTCAATGCAAATTGTGATATTTTAATATTTAATATCCCTTTGCTAAATTTCCAATTCCATCTTTCATTTCAGTTCACAAATGATTTTATAATGTAGTAACTTTTATGCTGATAACATTTTTTTCATAAGCCTAAACTTTTCCAATTTTTTCTTTTCATGCACATTTTCTATTGCATTTTTATTACTCAAAGACTAATCAGGCAGTCATTTCTTATCAACAACCTCTTTTCCCATTATGGAAGTTTCAATCGAATGCATCCATTTGTTTCATTCTTTCTGAGGGAGACATCCTACTATCAGTTTTCCTCCTACGGCATTCTGAGGAAATTTTTTATAAATCACATTTAGCTACTAATTTCCTACCCAAACCTTTCCGGAACCATGTTTGCTCCAGAAATTAGGAATTAGAACAGAAGTTTCAATATTTTCAGTCCCTGGGATAATGAACTACTCAAACTTTAACTTTTACTGCCTACAGATCCTACTCTACCACTCTGGGAATCCCACTGCTCCTCAATTTTACCATGGTCTTGCTACCAAGAACATAAACGACCTGATAAATTGACCTATGTTATAATTTACCTTGGGCATTATTAGTCCTCAAATAAAGATATATACTTATTTTAAGCTCCCTTTTTAAGGGAGATCCACTGGAGAAGGGACTTCTAAACTCAGTCTCATGGTGAGTTAAATTAAAATATAACAGACTACTCACTAAAATTACACTACTACTACTATACAAAGAAAGCTAACCACACTTAATGTATACCAATTATAAATGAATGCAGCTAGAATCTCACTATACTACTACTATCATATTAATAAATAATGCTGCTGATTACATTAATACTACTGAAGATGATCATCATCATTATAATGACAACTTGCATTTATTGCCCACTTAGTATGTGTATGGGACACCTGGATGGCTCAGTCAGTTGAGCATTTGACTCTTGATTTCAGCTCAGGTCATCATCTTAGGGTTGTGAGATTGAGTTTCAGGTCAGGCTCCACGCTCAACATGGAGCCTACTTTCTCCTCTCCCTCTGCCCCCTACCTCACTCGGGTGAGCACTCCCTCAGGTGCTCAGTCTCTATCTAAAAAGAAAAACACTATTCTCAGCACTTTTGAAATATTCTTCTTTTAGCCTTACAACAGCTCCATGAATCAGATCATATCATTATCGCCTTTTTATAAGTAAGGAAACTGAGGTATGGGGTAGTTAAGTAACTTGTCTAAGACGGTACGGATAATATTGGAAAATTTTTGCTAATACTATCCACTTGCTACAGGAACTAATGGCAGTACTTTCGAAGCATTATGTCCTTTATTTTCATGAACGCAATCAGCAAGCGCTGGAGGAAGCTGGGGCTTAGAGAGAGTCAGTTGTTTGCCCGCATCACCTTGCAGAGCAAAGACTGAATCCAGAAACCAGCTCCGTCTGGCACCTCAGTTTATCCTCCTAATTACTATGCCATTTCACAAGAGTGTGTGAAACCATTGCAGACGATGTTGATAATACAAGAACAGGAAATAGCAGTTTCATTCTTGGGTTCACAGAGGAATATGTTACGGAGCCAATGGAGGGAGCCCAGTCTTTCTATTTCTCAACATGAATAAGCTTTGCAGATACCACTGCAGTATGTTCCCTAAAATGTCAGCTGCCGCAGTAAGCAGTGTGCTGTGGGATAAGACAGCAAAGGAAGGAATTGGATAGAAATGAAGGGGACTGGAGGTGAGAAAAATTAACCACTACTCTTTCCAGCTGCCTGACCTTTGTCCTTCCCCCAGTCTGCCGAAAAGATAAAGATCCCTTCCTTGGACAACACAGAACGAAATTCAACTAGATTATGGTCAAGAGCTCAGCCATATGAGGCCAGTATAAACAGGACATTTTGAAAAATGGATAATAGGGAAATTTATTCATAAAAGCTGGAGACTTATCCAATCGAGGGTTATTTTTCAAAAATACGTTATTTCATTAAGCATTGATACAGGTAAGATACATAAGAGACTGTAAAATATCAATAATCTAGGTACTAAAGCATAGATACAGATATATGGTACTGATATGTAGCCAAAAATACTTCCCCTGATTTTTCCACTTATGATTTAACAGAATATTTTCTCATGTAATTATTTTTTTTTCCATTTTCTTCAAAACACAAGCCTCTGAATAACCAAAAGTCAGAGTGCATATTATCTCTCCTTCATGTTTTGTGGTGTAATCATTTCTAAGTTTTCTATTTGATAAGTGTGTTAAAAAACATGCTCTCAGCCTACCCATTTTTCATAGTTTTTGTTCATTCATTCTGATTTTGACACATTTTACATTTGACACATTTTACATTATAGTAAAGAACTCTGTCAAGTTTTCGTTTTCATTACATTCTTTCTTTCTTTGGGATATGGGCAAATTATTTTTATTCATTTGGGCACCTTTCCCAAAATTACAGTATCTGGTATGTTTCTTTAATTCATACCTTTAGAGGCACATAAGTAACTTTTTTCACATTAGTATCTGTTCACACAAGCCATGCACAATGAGCCACTTGCTTAATGGCTTTATCAGTTGAATCTCTTTATCTTGGAATATATAAAATGGGAAGCAGAAGATCTTGTGTGTTAAAAAAATGAAGTGCTAGGAAATCATGAACACACAGAAAGCCACATATTCTTTTCATGTTTCATAACTTTTCCCCATGTTATTTTCTCTTGTAGTTTAATGGAAGGCAGGCATATAAGAGTGAGAAACAGGGGGCGTGTGGGTGGCGCAGTTGCTTGAGTGGTGGACTTGATTTCTGCTCAGGTCATGATCTCAGGCTCTTGGGATAGAGCCCTGCATTGGCTCAGCACTCAGCACAGAGTCTGCCTCAGATTCTCTCTCTCCCTCTGCCCCTCCCCCACTCATTAGTGCATGCAGGCACACTCTCACTCTCTAAAATAAATAAATAAAGTCTTAAAAAATAAAAAGGAGTAAGAAAGGGCTGAGGCCCAACAGAATTCTGTCTCATTGACTATTGTTAACTCTGGTAAGCTTCTGACTCCTCCTCTGGAAAATGGGGGCTATAATCCCTCTGTTGCAGATAGGCTACTTTGAAGAGCTGGGATAATGTGAAGTGTCACATAGTTGACGCTTAATAATTGCATCTAATAATATGGTAATACTATAGGACTCTTCATTAATATAGTCATTCACCCCAATTGCTACATTTTTGTTTCCGTTTTTGATTTCAAGATGGAACCCAAACTCTATGCAAGACTTAAAATGTTATTTTCCTGTATTTGGGAATAAACAGTGTATTTGTTTAAGGCTACTATAACAAAGCACCACAAACTGGGTGGGTGGGTGGATGGGTGGCTGAAAGCAACAGAAATGTATTGTCTCATAGTACCAGAAGCTAGGAGTCCAAAATTAAGAAGTCAGCAGAGCCATGTTCCCTCTGGACTCTGTAGCAAGACTCCTTCCTCACCTCTTCCTAGGGTCTACTGGTTGCCAACAATCCCTGGTGTTCTTCAGCTTATAGCTGCAGTACCTCTATCCCTGCCTCGGTTGTCACAGGGCATTCTCCCCTTGTGTGTCTGTGTCTCTGTCTCCTAGCCTCTTTGAAGCACATCAGTTATTTTGGGTTAAGGGCCCACCCACTCCCATATGATTTCATCTTAATTACATCTGCAACAATCTTATTTCCAAATAAGATCACGTTCTGGAATACAAGGAGTTAAGACTTCAACGTTATCTTTTTGGAATATATAATTCAATCCCTAATAGATAGTAATAAACCCATCATATAAAATATTTAAGTTTTATGACAGCCATCTCTTACTTCAAAAATGCTTCTTCACAAAGAATAAGGATTCATAATACACATGCCCTTTGTCCAATTTCTGCCAGAAAAACTTGCCTCCCATAAAGGGGTCTTTTCCCTCTAAAGTCCTAATTCCAATTTAAGTCAAAATCACATTATGACTTTGCAATCTGTTGCCACCTCCCTTATACAATGACCTATGGCTAGTTGACTTTCTTATAAACTGTGTAGAAAATCACTTGACCTTTTTTTTGTTTTGTTTTTAACCCTTTTTTAAAATATATATATATTTTTAAATTTATTTGACAGAGAGAGACAGAGCACAAGCCAGGGGAACAGCAGAGGGAGAGGGAGAAGCAGGCTCCAGCTAAGCAGGGAGCCTGATATGGGGCTGGATCCCAGGACCTGAACCGAAAGCAGACGCTTAACTAACTGAACTACCCAAGCACCCCTTCTCAGAGTTCATAACACAACTGTAAAAATCATGCTCACTGGTCAGGTGAGCCTCTTAGGTGTGAAATCTCTTCAGTAATTGTCTCCCATTTTCTATATCCTCATCAAACTATTTGAGTTCTTATTTTTTATTTTTTTAATTAACAATAATACTATGAATTGTATGAGATGCTGTAATGAAAATGATATAAGTGGTTCAAAAACATACTTTTCAAATATTAATATTATTTATATTTATTTATTTTTATAGTTATATTTTATATCTTTGCTTCATTTCCATCTCCTGCTACCATTCTCTCTCTCCTTCCCTTTCTGACAAAACTCCTTGGAGAATTGTTTACACTAAATGTCTACAATTTCTCTTTCCCTCCACTCTTTTAAACCACTCTTTGCTAGTTTTTATCCCCATCAAGTGGCCTTATTCCATCTCATGGCATTAATTATCCTTTTTTTTTTAAATTATCCTTTATATGATAATGATGCTCAACTATTTTATGAATCTGAATCTCTCACCATATATTCTGTCTGCATTTAAATGTCCAAAGGCATCTCAAATTTAATACACACAAAACCGAATTGCTAAATTTATGCCACTCCTGGGGTAGGTTTGGGAAGGGAAACCTTCACTGCTGTCATTTTCATTTCAATTAAATGGCAAACTCCTACTTTAACACAATTAGCCCAAGATTTTGGCATCACATTTTGACTCCCAACTTTCACACGCCATAGAAAGACCTTGGCTCCAACTTCAAGATACACTCAGGTGTTCATCACCTCTTTACCATGATCAAAGCCACATCATATCTGAACTCAGTTGTTGAGATGGCCTCTCAACTAGCCTCCTTGCTTTTTTTCTTGCCATTCTGCAAGATATTTTAAAGACAACAAAGTGTTTCAGCAAAGTGATCTTGTTGAAATAGAAGTCAAGTTGTAGCATTTTGCTGCTCAAAAAACTCTGAAGACTTCATTCCTCTGAGTGTAAAAGTCTATAAGGCCATTTACAATCCATTACAAAAGTAATTGATTCCTCATTGCCCCTTGACCTCATCTCTTATTCACTCCCCCTTGTTTTCTACTTGACCACATTGACCTCCTTGCTATTCCTGGAACACTACAGACACAATCCTATTTCAGGGCCTTTGCATTTCTATTGCCGTCACCTAGGATTCACATTGCCTAACTATCAGGTATCCCCCAGAGACAGCTCTGCCTGCTTCCTTCAGGTGTTTACTAAAACTTCATGATCTCAGTTAATTTTACCCTAGTATTCTATCTAAGAGTTCACACATACTCCCTGATGTATCATACCGCCAGTTTCACTTTATATAGATTTCCTCTTAGCAAGTATCACTGTCAAACATAATATATACTTTACTTATTTATCTTTCATATTTCTGTCTTTATCAGCTAGGATATAAGCCCCATGAGGACAAGGAATGTTTCCTATTTAATTCATAATGTCTGGAACATCAGGGTGCTCAAAAATTGTTTTGAGTAGTTTAGTTTATTCACCAACATATCCTCAGAATGTAGAATAGAGCCAGATACATAGTAGATGCCCAGTAAATATGTTTGAATAAATGAATACTAAAATGCCTATTACATTGCCTTATACTTAGTATTAGCTTGATAGATGTTTGTTGAATTAAGTGAATATTTTTAAGATTTTCAAAATAATTTATGATTTTGTAAAATTAAATAATAATCATTTCCTTTAAAAGTTGTCTGGATGTTTTTTGAAAACTATGTCAGATGGTTTTCCTCGTATTATTCTGATTCGCCTCCAAAATTAGAATGATGATATTTCTTTTTTATAATCAATCAATACATTTAACTACCAAAGAAAATTATTATAAAAGCTAAAAACTGTTCTGCTAAAATCACTTGGTAATAGCAATGTTGTTATGACATTAAAAGAAAAAAAAAAGCTACTTTAGCTGAAAAAAAAAAATCAGAGGTTTTAAGGCTGTCATCTAAAACAAATTAAATGAGTTTTCTAACCTGAAGAATGTCCCTGATATAATATCTCCATTTCTTTAGCAGCATTCACTTTTAGACTTTTATTTGGCATGATGGTATTTCAGACATAAATTTATAGCCACTGATTTAAAGGCATGCCATGACAAAAACGAAGATTAAATTAATGAAATAAGAAATCACATGTTTTCTCCCTTAATTAAAAATCCTATTTATACAGAGTAATGAGTGCCTCAGAACATTCATACTCTATTTTATTGTATTTTTTATTATGAGAATAATAAAAAGTGAAATAAGCATTGATTGGATTTGTCATTCCCTATACAAAACATGAATGCTCAATCTATCCCACTCCTGAAATGCCTATTCTGGAAATATATTGCTCTAAACATTTACCAAATCAAATCCACTCACTCTACTAAAATAAGTTTATTTGAAGATGGTACATAGACAAGATACACAATCTGTGATTAATACATGCCCCTGAACATCTATCTGGAGAATTTAGTGCCATTGCTGATTTTTATTTAACCTCAGTGTTCTTCTAGTGATCTCATTTTACAAACCTTTGCTGTAGAAAAAAGAAGAAAAAAACAAAACATTTTATAGTCTAGTCACAGAATTATCTCTTTTGTTGTGTTTTATATGCAAAGCAGGGAAAAGGGATGACCTAGAAAAGGAGAAAATGCATTCTAAAATGCAAAGTGAAGAATGTGAAATCAGAGCCTGGTGAGTTTCTCAAGGCACAGAGACATTTTTTTCAATCACAAAGTTAATATCAGGTCATAGTTTAAAAACCAAAAAGAGCACTATAGAATTATACATTAAAAAAATTAATATTCTCCTTCTCAACCCCTGCAGGCATTCCTG
This sequence comes from Vulpes vulpes, assembly GCF_048418805.1. Classification (NCBI taxonomy): domain Eukaryota; kingdom Metazoa; phylum Chordata; class Mammalia; order Carnivora; family Canidae; genus Vulpes; species Vulpes vulpes. The sequence goes on from NC_132783.1 coordinate 122,769,463, forward strand.
TTTCTACCTTTTACCTTTCTTCTCCAGAGCTATTGTATATATTTTATTCTATACCTTTCTAGAATTTTCTCTATGTATATATTTATAAGTTTTTTCACAAATGACTTCATTGCTATTTCACATGAAAGCTATTCCCAAACAATTCCTAAGCCAAAAAAGAAAATATTTTGGCAGACCTTAGGAGCCAAGTCAGCCAAATAATTAAACAACTTATGCATCATACCCATCACTTTTCAAAAGAAGGCAGCAGTAAAATATGAGCAATGTTACCTGATGGCATTAAATTGTCAAAAATAACATTCAGTTTTTTACTATTACATAAACAAAAATGTTCAAACTCTACATGTTGAAGAATTGCATAGAGCAAGTTAGCACCACAAGAATCCATTCCAAGGGCTCATTACTCCACTAACAGAGGGCATGCCTCAGCAATGCACGTTTAGAACACATCAGGAACTCTCATTGCCCTGACAGTTTGGGGACATCATGAGTCAAAAAAGACCTACTTTTGTCACTTGTCAAGTGAACTATCCACATAGTGTTATAAGATACACATACAATAGAATATACAAAAAGTATTTAAAGGTAATTGGTATGGATTTCCAAAATCAGATCGGTCTTACAAATTGGTTGATAATTTGACTTAATAAGAAAGAAAGATGTGATCATCCCCAATTGTTAATTTTATCCAGCAATGATAACCCCATTCCTTTGTCTCCTTTAATATATCTGCACTGGCCCATGCCTGAGATTCTCTTTTAATTTAAAAAGAAGAAATTGTACATTTTGGTAGGGATGAGCTCTTCTTCCCATTTCAAGTTTACATGTAGAAGTTTTTCTCATTAGTTATGATCTAACATCAGAGACTACTTGCAAATAAAGCCTACTTTCCTTGGACGATTATCTGATCACCTTCATCAGAGTTTAGTATTCCAAGATAAGTACAACTTCTATTTCTTGAGCTTTTACTGTGAACCAGGCCTTCTGATTTAATTTTAACAATCTCAAAAGATAAAAATTGTTATTAACCCTGCTTTAAAAATGATGAAATTGAAACTAAGAAGTTGAATAGCTTACTCAAAGCAAAACAACACATAAGTGGAAAAGCTGAGACTCAAAGCCAGGTCTTTCTCCTTCTGAAGTCCATTCTTTTACTAGAGTATCCTTCAGTCACTGAGCTACCCAGGTGCCCATAAATAAAACCTTTTCTTAAAAAGTCCAACTTGGGATGCCTGGGTGGCTCAGTGGATAAGTGTCTGCCTTTGGCTCAGGGTGTGATCCTGGAGTCCTGGGATCAAGTCCTACATCGGGCTCCCTGCATGCAGCCTGCTTCTCTCTCTGCCTGTGTCTGCCTCTCTCTGTGTGTGTCTCTAATGAATAAATAAATAAATAAAATATTTTTAAAAAATTAAAAATTAAAAAAATTAAAAGTCCAACTTTCCTAAATATCTTCAAACAGTTAATTTCAATAACTTTGTTGATGCTTCCTTTTTTTGTGTGTGTGTGTGTGGTTTTTTTTGTGGGTTTTTTTTTGTTTTTTTGTTTTTTTTGTGTTGATGCTTCCTATGTTTTGACCCCATATATCAATATAGAACCAGTTTAAAAATTTCCAAGAATATATAAATGATCTTACAAAGAGAGAAATGAGTTCACATACTGTGTGCTTAGTGTAGATCTCACCCTATTTCTGATTAGTCTTACTCAAGTATAGATTATATGTGGAGGCAGGAGTTAGGAGAATGAGATTTTCCAAACTACCAGGTCTATAGAGATCTAAAGCTCTCAATGGTAGCTGCTAAAAAACTGTCATGTATTAGCTGTATGGATATCTCGAAAGAAAGAAAGAAAGAAAGAAAGAAAGAAAGAAAGAAAGAAGAAAGAAAAGGAAGAAAGGAAGAAAGGAAGAAAGAAAGAAAGAAAGAAAGAAAGAAAGAAAGAAAGAAAGAAAACATGTTCACACAAAAACAAGTACAAAATGTTCATAGCATCAATATTTATAAGAGCCAAAAAGTGGAAACAACCCAAGAATCCATCAACTGATGAACTAAATGGATTTTCATGCTATGGGATATCATTCTGTCATAAAAGGAAATGAAGTACTGATAAATGCTAGAGTACTGACTTTCTCTCTTGTGAAAGAAGCAAGTCAGAAAAGATCACGTACTATATGACATCATTTCTATGAAATGTCCAGAATAGACAAATCTATAGAGACTGACAGTAGATTGGTAGTTGCCTAGGTCTGGGAGGAAGGATCGCTAATGGGTACAAAGTTTCCTTTGGAGTACATAAAAATGTCCTGATAGCTGATTATGGTGATGGTTTCATAACTCTGCAAGTATATTAATTGCCATAACTTTGAGTTTTATATTTTGAGTTGTATATGTTGTTGTCACTCTTATAAGACAATCAACCAACCATATGCTGGAAGCTAAAGATGAGATGACTTGTCAGAGTAGCTACGAGAAGGTATTCCTTGCACAATGTTCAGTGTATCCTTGAATAACCACTGAATGATCTACAAGCTGATTTGACTCCTTGTGGGCTTCCTAATATTGGCAAAGATGGTACTTGCTGTGATAGCAGTTAAGCAGCCTCCTAGAGCTGATGGGGGAACTTTGGTTCTGTTCATTTATTATTCTCCTATGATATAAACTTCAGACTTTTGGTACTCAAAATATTCAGGTTCATTTATTTCAAAGCTATAGATTCTGTTGTACTTGTCACAACTTTTTTATTTTGACACTCATGCTGAGCAATTACGCAGCAGTTTTGCTATATCAACCATATCCTGAGGGCAAAGCATATAGAAAAATCCAAAGTTCGGGGGAAAATAGAAGCATAGGAGAGTAAATATTGAATTTATCCTATTGAAGTGAAAAAGTATGACTGCTAAGATTCACTTAACATATAAAGTTTGCTAATCAGTGTACAAATGACTTCCATGACTTTCTTAAAATCATGTCATGTAGCATGGGTAGAGCCTAATGGGTGGTGATGACAGACTCTTGGCTCTAGCACTTATATGTTATCAGAAGGAAAGAAAAAAACATTGCATAGACTCCTAAGGACAAGAATTAATTTTAAAAGTGGGATTTAATGACACTGCAGGAAATAGAAATTCCCCTTCAATTTCTCTTCCCATTGCTATTCCATATACCTTCCAGTACTTTATTCATCTGCTCATCCATTAGAGTTTGAGCTCCTGGTGAGTAGCAATCCTGCCTTTCAGAGCCTAAATAATTATCACAGATGTTTAGACAGTATTCAGAAGACAGGGGTGCTATTAAAGGTACTGCCTTGTTAATTGATTAACCCAGGTCATAAACCAACTATAACAACAAACACTAAACTCTGAATGAGCTCTTGTATTTGTATACTTATTGCAAAAACTTCTTTGGAATTATTTATAATTCAAATTTAAGCGAGAATACTAAAGAAAAATAATAAAAGGAAAAGAATAGCTCTAAAGTCTTAGAAGCTTTTGCTGTTAAATAGAAACGTCATTTTCCATTGGACAGATAGTCACATTAGGTAATAAAAGCACAGCAGTAATGAGTGACTAAATAGTCCACCCCTTTGCTGAATCTTTCCCTTGTATTTAAATCTTTCCTATTTTTAAGCAAACAAGCAACAAACAAACAGAAAGTCTCTTTGACCTCCTTTCTTCTCTCTCCATCCTCCTTTTCAGGAATTTTCCAAAATGCTATTCATATTACACCATTACCATTTCTTCATAGTTCTAATTATCTCACCCAAGTATTTCTTTGTAAAGGTTTAGAGTACAACGGACCTCATGTCATTTGACTTTTCAGTATTTTTTTTTTGACTTTTCAGTATTTTTTGATCCCGTAGACCATTCCCTCCTTTTCAAAATTCTTTTTTTCAAAATATTGTCTTGGGTTCCTTGACACACTTTCTTACTTCTTGTATCTTTGGCTACTAAAAGTGTTCTTTGCAGTGTTCTTTGCAATGTTATCTTGCAGAAACAAAATGTTGAAAAATCTGGTACCTTTACTGGTTTCAGACATGCCCTTGGCTTCAATTGCCTTCTATGGGACAATGGGTATTTCTCCCTATAGACCTATCTTTTTAGTTTCAAATCAGTACATGTAACACTCTACCTGATATCTCCATGTGGTTGTCTCCAAGGCTTTTCCTAAATATTTTTCAGTGTTTTTCACTTCTGGCCTCTACTACTTATACTTAACTGTGTACTGCCCACCACTTTCTCCAGGACTACAATATTGCATTCCTAACTGGTTTCCACATTCACCATTACCCTCTCTAAACCCAGCATCCAAACTTCAGATTGAATCATTCTTCCAAAAAAGCAAATCTGATCATGTAGTCATCTTTCCTTCTTCTCTACCCTACAACACACATTAAAAACTCTTTCTGAGGTCTCAATGCTCTTACCAAAAAGACAAAACTCTTATGAGGCCTGGTTCTCTCTCCAGGCTCATCTCAATTCATTTTCCATGTGAATAGCTATGCCCCAGCAAATGGCATTCTTTCAGTTCTTGAATGTTCCACATTCCCTTCCACCACCAGCCATTTGAGCAGGCTACTTCCTCTATCAACAACGTTCTCCTCTCCTATTATCTCTTTGGTAGACTCTGACTCTTTTTTATATCACTTCCTCAAGAGGGTATTTCTTGACCTTCACTGGGTAACAAATTATCATAAATATAGAGGCTTAAAACAACACAGATTTATTATCCCACAGATCCCATGAGTCAAGAGTCTGGCAGCAAGTTAGCTGAGTCCTCTGCTTAGGGTTTCACCGGACTGAAATCATAATGTTGATATGTTCAACCTCATTGAAGTTTCAAGATCCTATTCCAAGCTCAATCACATTGTTGGCAGAATTAATTTCCTTGTGATCATAAGGCTGAGGTGCTCATTTTCTTGCTGGTTATCATGTATAAGTGAATGAATACACAAATCATGGTATATTCATATAGTTGAATACAACTTAGCAATAATAGTAATAACTGATTAGTATACACAGTAATATGAGTAAAATTCAAAATAACTCTTCTGAGTGAAAAAGCCAAACCAGAAAAATAATAAACACTGTATGAATCTACTTACATAAACATCTAGAAAATGCAGTCTGTCTAGAAAGCAAATTGGTGGTTGCCTAGGAATAGAGCAAATGAAAGTGCGAAGGAGAAGTACAGCCGGGCATGAGAAAACTTTTGGGGAGTAATGGAGGGTTCATTATTATCTGTAAACTTTAAATATGTGTAATTTATTATATTCAGTTATTCCCAAAAAAAGAGTTATAAAGAAAAGAATCAGCACTGCCACCATTTTCTGGTATCTTTTTTGCTTTAAATCACTTTGCTTTCTCTTACCTGACTTTGGCCAGAGCCTAGGACTTCCTTTGAGTGTCTGGTGTTTCTCGGCTCCAGAGACATGTTTTTGGGGTACCCAAGGCTGCCAGATGACCGATCTTTATATTAAATACCAATTAGAGCACTGGCAAGTGTGTATGGTGTGTGAAGATAATTTGGAGAATTGATGCACATGTTTTAAACATGGTGGATAAACTTTCATCTCTACCAAAGAGACCTTTTTGTTATAGGCCTGTAAATCAAATGGTGCCCTGAGCCAAAAATAAAGTATGTTACAAAACTTTGCTAAGGGTAGCTGCAAGATCAAATTCAATTTGTAAAATTTATTTTACCATGACCAATAAATCAGTTCAAACCAAGCTAAGGGTTTTCCAAGAATATAACAAATAAATTAACTGTAATTGAAATCAAAGTTATACATTTTCTGAAATCATTAAGAAGAGCAGAACTAGACATGGTAATATGTTACCCTGTACTGAACTTGAATCTGAATTTGCTTGATTCAAATGGTTCAAGTCCCTAGCCATAACCTTGTTCCCCATGTTGCAGGTAAAACAATGACACAGTTGTGGACACCTCAGTGGAGCTCTCGGATGATATCTTGGCAGAGAAAAATTAATATAATTCCATAAGGTACATGGAATATTTCCTAATGACTACAACTGATTAAATTCCAGTTAGAGCCATTCTGGGCTTCCAAGCACCACAATTAGTGGAGTGTGTTTTCACCTCCCAAATTTGAAGTAAAATACCTAGATCGAAGAAAAGTCTAGTTACTGTCAACTACATAAATGAAAGTACTTATATACCACAGCATGTATACAATTAGCTAATAAATTTCAACTCGATAATTACCTGAAATTAGGAAAGCAGAAAAGAAAGAAAGGAATGTGCCACATACCAACTCCACATTTTCCCCTAAAAGCATTGGTCTCCAGTGGTGACAGTCACAACATGTTTGGGAAAATGTTATTGGACCTTGTGGAGTTAACGATATAGTGTGGCTTTCAGCTAGGAGGAGAGCTTTAAAGCAGAGTCATAAGAATATTGTGGTAATTGTACTCAACACCAGGGAAAAGAAGTAAAACAGCGAGATGTTGAAAATAATACATTTTAATGGAAAGAAACATAAAACAAACTTCACAATGGTGCCCTTTTAATGTGCTCATGATAGCTGTTAATTTTGAAAAGGTAAGTGGACTGTTTATAGCATATAGAGAAGTAGAAGGTAAATGTTAAGAAGGACTATTTTGGGATAATAGAAAGCATGGTACTAAATCTTAAAGTAGTAGCTGCTTAAAATCTTGCCATTTTCCCAAATTTAGTCTATGACCTAGAAAATTTTAACAGCTCAAAGCCTTAGGCAGATTGAAGAATCAGTCCCACATTTGGACTTTTTAATCAGGATAATGGATTCTGATCAAGTTAAAGATATCAAACAGTAGAAACAAAGAATTATTAAAATATTAAATGAGCAGAATCATAAAAGTCATAGAAGTTGAGAGCTGTGAAGACCTTTACAGGTGATAGAGTACAACTCCCTTTTCACACAAATAGAAAAAAAACAAGCCTTGGGAGATCATGTCCCTGGCTGAAAAGCACATATCAGAAAATCTTTACAATCATGACTTTCTTCAAATGATGCAAATGTCTGTATCACAGGAAACCCTCAATAAGTATTTGCTGAATGAATATATTAACAAGTGCTTCAGCCTTTTCAAAACCTATTTATTAGACATTTAGTTATGCATAACCATATAGAATGTGATAATGGCAGTCTGAATACTAAATATTAAAAATTTTAAATACATAATACCATTTAATTATTGATTTCATAACACAATTTGTAACCTGTATGGTAAGATTAGGAGTTTCGTCGGAGAGCAGCTACCTACTACCTCTATGGTCACCTAGGGAAATATGCCTTGAAGATATGCAGTCTCCCTGTGATGTGTGCTGGACCATGTCCAAGTCCTTGCTCTCTATTCCCTGTCCTCGTCTTGATCTCCACCAGGAAAATGAGAGAAGCCGAAATCGGAATTCACAAAGCAAAGACATCAAGGAGAGCATGTTAGATGGACAAGGAAAATATAAGGACAAAAAATGGAAAGGCTTTGGAGCACATAGGATTAATAAACATGTATTAGTAAATTGACAAATCTGGTTTTTCTAAAAGGGGGTGGAGCCAGAAAAATGTAGATATTGTATCTTAAAATTCTTAGCACATTGGTGATATGGCCTGGAAAACATGACCAGTTTGCTAGGACTGCTGTAGCAAAGTACTATAAGTGGAGTGATTCACACAACAGAAATTTATCATCTCACAATTTGGAAGCTGGAAGCCGGAACTCAGAATGCTTGTTCCTTCTGTTCCCAGCCTCTCTCTTTGGCTTGTAGATGGCCATCTTCTCCCTATGTCTCTAGGCATTGTCTTCTTTCTACATGTGTTTGTCTCTGTGACCAAATTTGCCCTTTTTATAAGGTCATCAGTCATATTGCATTAAGCCTACACTAATAATTCATTTTAGCTTAATCACATTGGCAATGACACTATTACGTGTCCAAAGGCCACATTCTGAGATATTTAGGGTTTAGACTACAACACATCATGGGTGTTGTGGTGGGAGACATGATTCAACCCGTAACAAACACAAGGGTTACATAAAAAGAAAAGTTTCATTTTTACTTTTTTTACTTGAAAAGTACAAATGAAAGTGTCAAGGGGCTATAAGATAACATCTTTATTTTTGGAACTAGTTATTACATTGTATTAATGGTTTAAGGAGGGAAGTTGTGCCTCTTGAAAACTTGCTCATCTCTAACTTGCCATTGACTTTATGTCTGTACATAAGGAAGTAGCTATATGTGGTCCGTGAAAAATCAATCTTCAAATAGACAATTTGAGAGAGTCTTGTTTTTAGTTTTCTGCTTGTTTCACAAGATCTTGGATTTATGGGTAGGAGGTATCTTTCTTCTATTGTTAATACTTTTATTTATGTATCAATGGCAGAGCTTTTTTTTTTTTATTTTCTTGTAATGGTCAGAATCTTACTGGGCAAAAAAAAAAAAAAAAAAAAAAAACCCACTTTCCAACATTTTACAGAGTGACTAGAAATTGGAGAAAGCTGTAGCACATTTATTTGCTAAAATATTTATGAAGAATTATAAACAGAGTAGTATGGTGGTTAAGAGAGTAACTTTGGAGTCTGATGGATCCAAGTTGAAAATCTGTCATTTGCTAATTGTATGACCTTGAACAATTAGCCAACCTCACTATGCCTCAGTTTCTGGCTCAAATTCATTTATGATAGTAGTAACTAACCTCCTATGCATTCTATGACAATTAAATTTAAAAATGTTCATAAAATGCTCATAATAAATGCCTGGCTCATAATAAGCCTCTGTCTGTGATAGCTCTCGTTATTAAATGAAGAATGAGAATTGGAAGATGAAATCACTATGTAAGTTTGAGCCCAATACTATGATATTAATAAGAACAGTAAGATTCAAAACTTGTGATGATACTCGAAAACAATTTGGAACTAAATCCCTTTTGTTTCACATTTCTTTCTTAACCACAATAATTTGTTGAAGCAATACGTAAATCACTTTAACCTCTATTATCAATTTTAACACAGTCATTTGCATTAATTTTCAAGTAAAAATTATTAACTTGTATTTCCTCATTTTTATTGGTAATTTTCCATCACAAGATAGTATTTACAAAATCATATTGCTAGAAATTGGTCTTAGAGATAATTTTGTCCAAATTTTTCACTTTACTGACAGAAAATTGATATCCAGAAAGTGTAAATGGTTTTCTTAATGTTAAATATTTAGGTCATAACCAACCAAGGCTTTTTAAATCCCAGGCCAGTGATCATTGAAGGTCATAACTCTTCAAAATAATACTAACACGTATTATATTGAGCCATACAGTGTTGAACTTCCAAACTTTTTTACTTAATTTTCTACCAAAGAAGATGTCATTAAACTTGCCAATTGGAAATTAATTATAGCACTACCACCTGATACTATTTAAAGTGTCCCCATACAACAAAAACTTATAAACACCTACCTTTGGAGCACATAAGCAGGTATAAATTATCTTATCCAATTGAAATTTAAAATTAAACTATACTAACCTTAATTTATTTAAAAAGTAAAGACACTCCTAAACTGACAGGGTAACAAAATGAAATTAAGTTGATTCTGCAGCCCTTGGCTAAATTCATCTGATTGATCGACATGACAAACTCACTAAAAGATAAAGTAAGAAAAAAGGATGGTTTTTAAGATAATCAGATCTGTCCACATTAACTCATCTTGGAGACAGCCAAGCCCACAATGCCTTGCATTATTTGTTTTTTTTTTTCCACTGATCAAGAGATTAAAAAGAAACTGATGTAATTTCTATTGACAAGATTTCTAATCACTCTTACATCTCTGTTTTTCCCAAGGGTTTTGAGAACAATAGCTAGAAAAACTCCTGAAATGATGAAAAATTAAGTAGTGGGCAGCCCCGTCGGGACCCCTCTCACTTCCGAGAGCTTTCTCTGTATCTTTACTTAATAAACTTCTATCCCTTTACCCACCCCCCCAAAAATTAAGTAGTGATACCAGTATTGTGAGGTCTTTGTCTTCTTTGGGAAGGGGAGGGGGCTTAGGAAAGAATAGCCTGGTTCTTGTCAAAGATATGCTCCTAGGATGGATATGTTGTTGGCTTTCCAGAACCTTTCCCAGTGTTGTTAGAGGAATTACAGAGGGCAGATATTAACAGAGGGAGAAGTCAGTGGACACTGCTAAGCGGAGCAGGAGAGAATCAGAGAAATTATCTCAGTTGAGGGATATTATAAGTAGGTGCCCAAGGCACATAGGGATCATGTCACAGCATCAACTATGGTTTTACAAATGTGGAAAGGATACATAGGGGAACTGTTTGTGGACATGAACAAACTAAAAGTTCATGTTGAATTAAGAAAAACAACTTGGATTTGTATAACTGGAGCTTGATTTGGGCTATAGTATCACCAAACTAACTATTTGTGTGTGTGTGTGTGTGTGTGTGTGTGTGTGTGTGTGTGTGTTTTGAATTTGTCATTTGTCACACATCATCTATAGAGGTCTACATAGTGAATGTGTAAATCTAGTTTAGTTTACCAAGCAATAGAAATAGAAACTGGTACTAGCTGTATGCATTTTGCCTTTAAAAATACATAACCAGATACATACTGGTCTCTAAATTTAAGATTTTCCTAGGTAACTTCCTTATTAATTTGGCCTGTTTGCCCTGAAGGCCTGCTGGACTGCAGCTGTCATCTGAGACATTATTCCAGGTTTCTTGCCTCTGTTTTTATCTCATTTTGGTTTATTTTCTTATTTTATTAAAGGAAATCTTCTAATAGCTACCCATAAGAAAAGATACATGGGATGTTTTGTTTTTTTTTCAGACCATTTATGTCCTAAAATTTATTTCTTTAACTTTATACTTGCCTGCCAACTTGCCTTATTACAGAATTTTAGGTTGGAATTCCTTTCAAAATTTCCTATCTTTTGCCCCATTATATTCTAGCTTCTAGCATGACTGCTAAGTCTACTGTCACTTCAATTCTTTATCCTTTCTATGGGACATATTTTTGTTCTCTTTGGATGCGTTTTAGAATTTTTTTTAACTCTCATTATCTGAAATGTCACCACAACATGAGTTGGTGTAGTCTTTCTCACTTATGAAACTGGGCTCTCAGAGGGTTCATTTGAGCTGGAAACTCATGCCTTCCAAATAAGAAGCATTTATTAAGATTTTTATGATTATCCTTATTAAATTTCTTTTATCCTCTTTTCTCCTGGAACTCCTATTATTTGAATGTTGGATATTTCATATTGATCCATCATGGGATGATCAAGTTTTCATTTATTTGGACTCTTTACTTTCGATCTCTGTTTTTGGTTTCACTTTTCGAAAAATATCTTCAACATTATATTTCAAAATTTTATTCAGTTTGCTTTAACGGGTATCACATTTTCTATCCTTCAAAAGTTTATTATTGTTGTTTGCTTTTTTTTTTAATAACTTTCCATTTTTCAACAAATATAATACCTTCTTTTGTCTCCTAAGAAACTGACCATAATTCTGATATTCCCTTATATTTCCAGCATTAGCTCAGTCTCCTTCAGATACCTTTTCCTCTCTACAGTTGTTTTCATCTCTGTCTTTCAAGAAGGGACTTCCTGAAAATTAATAAAACCAGAATTCAAAACCATTTGTGCTTGGATAGGACTTTGCAACTGGTGAGCTTCACCACAGAGGAAATGGTAGAGATCTGGTCATTCATCAGGGGATTTTTCCAAATACTAGTAGCAATCAATTTTTTTTTCCTTTGAGGTTATTTGGCTTCTCCAAAGAAGAAACTTGCAGTCCTCTGGCTGGGATATGTGCCTGGGTCACAGCATTCTTTGAAACCAAGGAATCTACAAGGTTGCCAAAACTTCATTTCAATGGGTAGAATTTCAATTCATCCTCCTCTTTTCAAAATACTACCTCGTTCTTCCCTTCAACGTGTCAGGTGTCCCCTGGTCCTGAGCCCCTCATTCGATTTTTCTGCAGAACCCCCAGGATCCACCGGGGCAGGGGAGGAATTGCCTGGCTACCCAGCATGGGACCTGCCCTGAGGTCCAGGCAAATGTCCAAACAATGTCTGGGTCCTCTGCCTCCTGCCTCTCCCAGACTTGAGCAGGAAGGGAGGCGACATGTGGGTGAGCCTTCTCCTGGGTCTGTGATCCCAACCGGCTGGCTTCTCGTGATCCCCTTAACGGTATGTTTCCCTTCACTGCTTAGGTGGCTTTAACACATCTCATAAGGCTTCATATGCAACGTGGGTCTTTTCTTTAAAGATTATTTATTTATTTATTCATGAGAGGCAGAGAGAGAAAGGCAGAGACGGAGGCAAGGAGCAGGATTCAATCCCAGGACCCCAGGATCAGGACCTGAGCCTAAGGCAGACACTCAACCACTGAGCCACCCAGGCATCCCTACAGTGTGGGTCTTTAGCAAGAGAGAAACCTAAGTTCAAAACTTTAAAAAAAAATGGAATAAAGGAAAGAGAGCTCTGCACGGAGAGAAGTATCACAAACAGAGTCTGTGCAGCTGCAATGAACGTGGATTACATGTTTGTATGGGGCCTGTGGGGGGCAGAGGCAATGGGAAAACCAAAGGAAAAAAAAAAAAGTCCCTTTGAAGAACAGCAGTGGAAGGTTCTGTGGGAGCCAGTCAGTTGAGGACTTGAAGTCTGAGCTGCAGAAATGGAAATAGTTACAAAAGGCAGGGGGGAGCCATTAATAGCAGATTTGTGGGGAAGGTTCCATGAGATCAGATAGGGAGGCAGGAGCATCCTGCAGTGTCTTTTCCATAAGCCAGATAGATGCGGGTGGTGAGAGCCACAGCAGCACTGGAAAATCTCCAGTGAACTAGATATGAAAGATGAAAGAATGATACTGGGAGAAGTTCTCAGAAATCTCAGATTCTAAGGGCTACGTGCTAGAGATCCCACTCTCCACTATTATCATAAGGTCCCTTTAAAATGGAGCCTAATATTGGGGCCCCTGCTAGGCTCAGTGGTTGAGTGTCTGCCTTTGGCTTAGGGTGTGATCCCTGGGTCCTGGGATCAAGTCCCTCATGAGGCTCCTCGCAGGGAGCCTGCTTCTCCCTCTGCCTGTGTCTCTGCCTCTCTCTGTGTCTCTCTGTCTCTCATGAATAAATAAATAAAATATTTTAAAAAGATAAAAAAAGTAAAATGAAGAGTAATATTAAAGCATTTAAACTGTGTCTTTATGAATGTCTGCATGAAAAGTAAACTGTTATTCGATTGTTCCAATATTTCTGTGGAAGGATGGACGCAAAATCACACACAATAATAGCAGGTTTGTAAATATTTATGTTAAATGCCACCAGAATAAAGAATACCTCAAGACTTTTTTACTTTTTAAAATATTTTTTTCATTCATTTGACAGAGAGAAAGAGAGCACAAGCAGGGGGAAGAGCAGGCAGAGGGAGAGGGAGAGAAGCAGATTCCCCTCGGAGTGGGGACCTGCATATGGGGCTGAATCTCAGGACCCCAGGATCATGATCTGAATTGAAGGCAGGTGCTTAGCTGACTGAGCCACCCAAGCGTCCCACCTCTGGACTTTAGCAAAGAAAGTTTTATAACCTAAAGGTCATCCTTTCACATGCAGAAAGAATTCCCAAATATATCCCTAGTACCCGGCACAAAAGTGATGCTGAAATAATCTCATTAGAAAAGAAGGTTTTGCGTAAACAAAGTTAATTCTTAAGATGCCATCAAGTATAAGAGGATTGATTGCTAGGAGAGTTTTAGACGTATGGCTATTATTCAATACTGCTTATTTAATTACGACTGAAATTTGATAAGATTATGACAGAAATATAACATATATAAATATAATAACTACAGACCCATACTGGTTTCACAACAAAACAGATTTGAGAATAGGCACATTCAAGTACAAAAAAAAGATGAGCAACTATAGGAAGATTCTTTCTCTTGGGTGTGGTGCATTTGGAGATGTTCAGCCAAAAGTCTCAGGTCAGGTATAAACCTGTGCTTCTTAAAATATGTTTTTTTTTGCTTTGTCCGAAGCAAAAAAGCATAGCTTTTTCCCTGAAATTTTGCGGGTAATTTAGACAGCTGTGGTGTGATCGCTAAGGTAGCATCTGGTGGGAACACTGGGGCCAGCAACTCTGTCCCCGGGGCAAAACTGCCAGTTATTTCTGGACCCGGCTGGAGGTGCTCAAAGTTTTCCGTCCTCTGCACGGCAGCTGTCACAGCAATTTAGTGTCTCTGGCCACCACAGCAGGAAAACTGATTAGTTTGATTGTAGGAAAGAAAATGCCACCCACAGAATAATCAGTTCAATTTTCTCAGTGGCGAGCAAAAGGGTATCTGCTCCTGGTCCAGCTGTGTGAAGGGAGCACCTCACCATCTGCTCTCTCTACTTGCCTCGTGCCACACTCTCCTCCCTGCCCCAAGAGACCCAGAGAGGGGTCTAGGTTAGCTGTTGTCTGTTGCCCCCAGGGAGACTTTATTTACCTCAGATGCAGAGTCAGGTGATATTTTGTAGATGGAAGGGACCTGGGGTCAGCTACAGTGAAGGCCGGTTCTGGGCAGATGCATGAGGTAGATGAAGTCAGGTGTCAACAGTGGCTCCTTTGTTCAAGGAAATAGCTAGTTTGCTTTTGATGCCACCCCAAAAGCATTCCTTCGGGGGTTCATCTTTTTGAAAAAGTCAATATATCATTTCACAGCTTAGAGCTTCTCATGGATGTCACCTCACTTTTCAGATCAAAACTCAAAATTATTATCGTGACCTAAAAGCCCTGCACGAAAGCCCCCAGGTGGCCTCCCCCCGTCACTCCCTGCCCTGGTCAGTCAGCTTCTCTGTCACTCCAATCCTCGTGCTCCTTCCCACCTCACAGGAGTGGCTCGCTTACTGGTCCGTGGTTATCTGGTATTTGGTTACTTGTTGACTGTTCAAGTCTCCCACCTAATGTAAGCTCCATGAGAACAGGGACAGCATCTTCTTTGTTACCACTCTCCCTGCAGAGCTTGGCAGGGTGCCTCACCCGTAATCATGTAATCAAAGCTCACTAAGTATTTGGTGAATGAAGGATGCCACCCTTCTCCACCAGGTCCTGAAAGGGTAGAAATATTGTTAATACCTAAACATTCCCCCCAACCTAAGACCTGAGTTCCCTAGAGCCCATTTCTAATGGCTTCTAATGGCTAACTGGCTATGCCCTGTCGTGACAGGAGAGGGGAAATCTAGGCCAGACATCATTTAATGGTCTTTATGCTCTCCTTCCAACTTATAGAATACATATGAGAAATTAAAAGCTGTGTTATTCTGTAGTCATTTCACTGAAAAAGTTGAGCTGGTGCTTTTAGTGTTGTTTAATTTTTTTTTTTTTTCAAAAATTCCCAATGTGAGCAAAACCACATTTTTGGTAGAATTTTTTGAGCAACGTGCAATCATGAAGTTTATCAGGTCAGTTCAGCCAACTCTGATTTCAATCAGCAAGACAGGAATTCGTTCTGTATTCTGATTGTCTACACCTACCTACCAAACAACCCAAGGTTTTGTGGTTTAAAACAACAATTATTCATTTTGCTAAACGATATGTAATTTGGACAGGGCTCTCTGTGGACTGCTCATCTTTCTTTGTTCCTTGAAGCATCCACTAGAATGGCTTGACCAGGGATGAAGTTTCCATTTCTGTGATGGCTCATCTGCATGGAGTTTGTACTGGTTGTCAGCTGGAAACTCCCCTGATGGCTTTTCTTTCTTTTGCTTTGGGCTTCTCCATGGACTGCTTGGGCTTCCTCTCATGAGATAGGTCAATCTCAGATGTGAGTGTAAGAGTTAGTAGAAGCTGCTAGTCTCTGGAAGCCTTGGCCCAGAAAGTGGCACAGCATTACTTCTGCTGTATTCAATTGGTCAAGTGCTACAGACTGAACGTTTGTGTCTCCCAAAATCTATATGTTGAAACCGAATCCCCAGTGTGATGATATGTGGAGGTGGGCCTTTGGAAGTAATTAGGTCATAAGGGTGGATCCCTCCTGAATGGGATTTGTGCCCTATAAAAGGGACTCCAGAGAGCTCCCTCACTCCTGCCCCGTACAAGTGCGCAACAAAAAGATGGCAGTCCCTGAACTCCACCAGACACCTAATCTGTCTGCCTCTTGTTCTTGGACTTCCCAGCCTCCAGAACTGTGAAAAATAAATTTCTTTTGTTTAAGCCACCCAGCCTATAGTATTTTGCTATATTGGAGCCAAAATGGACTAAGACATCTGGCAGTCACAGCATCCCCTAGATTCGAAGGGAAGGCTGTATCAAATAATTTTATACAACCCTGTCCTTGTCCCTGGAAAGAAGCAGTTGAATAATCACACATGTGTTGCTCTCCAAGGCATTTAAGGAGGCAGTAAAAGCGTAGCCACCACTTTCTGTTGGCATTGCTTTGGCCTTGTATCCCGCTCACTTTGCTTAGGATTTGAAAGAATCCTTTGAGGTAGTCGGGGAAAGAATATTGTCAATAATTTGGAAATAGATCCTGACTATATTTAGTCCATCACTTCATCACTTCCAGGTCTGATAAAAAAAAAATCTTCTAAACAAGACTATTCTGTATTTTTACTCTGTTCAACTTTTTGTTGCAAGTAATATGCTTTTTAGTTGGGATTTAGGGAAAAACTCAGAAAACTTACTTAAATGGTAAGATTTACAAAGTCCATAGCAGGACCAAAGTCTTGCCTTTGAAGTCAGCTGTGATAGCATTTCAGTGTCAGAAGCAGAGTGCAAGGAATAAGAATTATTGCTGGTGAAAGAGAACAAGGCTGCTAAGTCTGAGTAGGGTAGCAAGGGAAGGTTTCTTAGAGCTGGTGAGATTTTGATGAAACCTTGCAAGATGGCAAAGATGTAGATGGGTGCAAAAGGGAAGGGAAGGCAGAATTTATTTTAAGCAGTTATTCTAAATTTCACCCCTAGCAGTAAGCTACCATGGGGAGAGGCAGGCAACAAGGCTGGAGTAGATTGGGGTCAGACTGCCGAAGACGTTGCCCAGGATTTCAGCACTTTGAGCACAGTTCTGACAGGCAGCAGAAGCCTGGCGGTCAGTCACCCAGGCCTGAGCTGCAGAGGCAGGAGCAATGGGAATGGAGGCTGGGGAGGAGATCGAATGACAGTTGGGGGCAGAGGCTGTGCCAGCATCAGGTGAGCAGCTCTTCAGTGGAGGACAGATGCAGAATTGCAATAGGAAGGGATCAGAACCCCAGGCTAATGAGTTATGTCCTCAGACAGCCTCATGGAGGTCTCTAAAGAAACAAAGTCGAGAAAAGGAAGTGCAGAGGGCTTTATGGACACAGTTGCAAAGTGCTGAGCTGGCAATATGGAGTCTAACAGTCTCTATGACTTTTACAGTAACCAGGCTGAGGCCCCAGGTCTTTGTGATTACCTTTGTCAAGCAGTGGCAGCTACAGGTTTCTGAACACAGAAGTGGCAAACTAAGAGTGGTCCCTTAAGATCAATCATGCAGAGAGGCCAGTGAGTGACATATATATTATAAACAAAGATCTGCATCACAAACCACACTGCTACCAGCATCCACCAAAGATGTTGAAGACACTTTATTTATTTATTTATTTTTGAAGACACTTTATATCTGAGTACTGTGCAGAGAGTATGGGGTGATCCTCACATGATTCAATGAAATGATTAGAACCAATATAATTCTTCCCTTTTGATCAAGAGGGACAATGTAAAATTAACAGTGTAAATAACTTGTCTAAAGTAACAGTTCAAATTAGCATCAGATCAGGGAGTGATACTCTCTGTAGTTCTCAATTTATTTGCATTAAGCTGTGATCACTGTTAGGTGTAGGCTGGGGCTGTAAGTTTAAGGGCTGTCTTACTGGCCACTGGAGGTGCCCAAGGGAACTTCCTTCCAGTCCCTACATGTTGCAAAGCTTACCGTTGCCCTCTGTGGTTGCAGAAGCTTGAAACTTCAGTAAAGACTGGAGGTTGCCCTTGAAGCCAAGTCCACCCATCTGTCATAATGATAATTAAAGTAAAAAATATATGCAGAGGATAATCTCAACCGTTTGCACCTGTTTAGACCTGATTTGTGACCCAGTATGTGGTCTATTCTGGAGAAAGTTCCATGTGCACTTGAGAAGAATGTGTATTCAGTTGCATTCAGATGGAAAGTTCTGTATATATCTGTGAAATCCATCTGGTCCAGTGTATCATTTAAGGCCCTTGTTTCTTTGGTGATGTGCTTAGAAGATCTGTCATTTGCAGGAAGTGCCGTGTCGAAGTCTCCTACTATTAGTGTATTATTATCTAAGTATCTCTTTACTTTGGTTATTAATTGATTGATATACTTGGCAGTTCCCACATTAGAGGCATAAAAATTCATGATTGTTAGGTCTTCCTGTTGAGATACCACCTCACACCAGTGAAAATGGTAAAAATTAACAAGACAGGAAACAGCAAATGTTGGAAAGGATGTGGAGAAAGGGGAACCCTCTTGCACTGTTGGTGGGAATGTGAACCGGTACAGCCACTCTGGAAAACTGTGTGGAGGTTCCTCAAAGAGTTAAAAATAGGACTGCCTTATGACCCAGCAGTTGCACTGCTGGGAATTTACCCCAAAGATACAGATGCAGTGAAACGGCAGGACACCTGCACCCCAATGTTTATAGCAGCAATGTCCACAATAGCCAAACTGTGGAAGGAGCCTCGGTGTCCATCGAAAGATGAATGGATAAAGAAGCTGTGGTCTATGTAAACAATGAAATATTACTCAGCCATTAGAAACAATGAATACTCACCATTTGCTTCAACATGGATGGAACTGAAGGGTATTTTGCTGAGTGAAGTAAGTCAATTGGAGAAGGACAATCATTACATGATTTTACTCATACGGGGAATATAAGAAATAGTGAAAGGGATTTTAGGGGAAAGGAGGGAAATGAGTGGGAAAAATTAGAGAGGGTGGCAAAACATGAGAGACTCCTAACTCTGGGAAACGAACAAGGAGAAGTGGAAGGGGAGGGGGGCGAGGGGATGGGGTGACTGAGTGATGGGCACTGAGGAGGACACTTGATGGGATGAGCACTGGCTGTTATTTTTTATGTTGGCAAATCAAACTTCAATAATATATATATTGTATTGTATATATATATGTGTGTATATATACTATATATACATATATATTGTATATATGTACACATTGTATATATGTGTGTGTATGTGTGTGTGTGTGTGTGTGTGTATATATATATATATATATATGGCATATAAAATTGGCATATATATATGCCAATAAATGGCATATATAAATGGCATATAAAAATGGCATATATAAATGACATATAAAATTTTGTGGAGAGTGGCCCCAGCTCATAGTTATAGCTGAAAGAAAGACCTTATAGGCATGTAATCTCTCACACATGAAGCCCTTTCATTTTACAGAAAAGCATCCCATGATGTAGAGCAGTTAAGTAACTTATCCAAGATCACCCGTTACTCACTGGTGGATCTCACCCAGGATCTAAGTCTTCTGTTTTAAGGTGTAATTTCAATGACGGACCTTTTAAAATTCTGTTTATTCTGCTAGGAGGCTTGAAAGGCCAGAAAAGGAATCCAGAATCAGTCTTTATTGATCCCT
The DNA here is from genome assembly GCF_048418805.1 of Vulpes vulpes. Taxonomy (NCBI): domain Eukaryota; kingdom Metazoa; phylum Chordata; class Mammalia; order Carnivora; family Canidae; genus Vulpes; species Vulpes vulpes. The sequence continues at coordinate 122,789,070 of NC_132783.1, forward strand.
TAGATCTTCCTTGGTGTAACAGTGTTTGGTGTGGCTGCAACATTTAATATAAACAAAAATCTTTATCATTTTTTAACAGTCTTATAGATGAAGCGTTAGTTGAAAGGGAGCAACAAGCAATCAGAGATGGTTAGAAACTTTCCCTGACCTCCCTTTGGATACTCTATATAGAAAGCCCTTGAGGCTAACCATGGTGTTTATCTATTTTTATGATCTAATTTTGAGTTTCTAGGAGATGCTCCGTAAATAGTAACTTAATTGATTAAGGTGAAGAAAACCACCCTGAACCCAGTGCTGGACAACATAGTTACATACAGGAGTCCAGCCTGGCCCAAAGGTCAGCTCCCCAAGGCTGTGAGCTGTAAGTGAGCCAACCATCTCTCCTGGTGATTGTGTGATCTGGTGAATAACTCTGTGTGTGGAGAATGAGGGTATATCATGAGAATGAGAGACTTGGGAGTTTGCAAATTTATTTTAATATATCATAATAACTGGGAAGAGATTGGGGTGGTGGCCCCTCCAATCATTATCATAGGATAATGTCATAACATAAAGCGCCTTCTCAAGGTGAGAGAGCATTCACTCAGGGACTAGTGTGAAGGGAACTGGAAGAGGGGAAGGGGTCACTCAAGGGCCATTACCAAGGGCACAGTCCTGTTAGCATACTCCCAGCTCCATGGGGACCAGTGGACCATACAAGGTGTGGTGAGGAGAAGAGAGGTACAAAATGGCATGCCATTTTCGCTCTGCCTGCTTCTGCTTTGGCCTCTCTGATCAAAGTCCCAGGTAAGCCAAAGTGCTCTGGACTTGGAGTCATAAACCTAGGTATACCACCGCTGGCCAACTGTAACTTTTGACAAAAGACTTAACCTTTCTGCCTATCAGGTGCCTGATTTGTAAAATGAGCATATCAATACCTACCTCAGATGGTAAAGAAGGCTTACTCTGGGACCAGCAGGATACAAAACCTTACATAGTTATCATTGTCACTGAAACCCTTTGAGGATAGAGTAATATTATCTCGACACTCAATACATTGTTTAAAATCTCCATTTTCCTCCCATGTTTATTCTACATGATTCTCAGTCTCTTTCATGGTGAAAATTAAATCACATTTATGAATATTCCAGCAGTGTCTGATACCTTTTTGGCAATCTAAACTTTCCGTCCCTCCTCTCCTCTTTTCTTTCTCTGTCTCCCTCCCTTATTTCATTTGCTACATCAATGCACCTCATTCTTACATCTATATTTTTCTCTAGAAAACATGGAAACAAAAAACAAACAAACAAAAAACACCTTTTGCCTCTTCAGCAAAGAGAGTCAACCAGAAACACTGAGGAACTCTCATCCTCCAGTAGGGATTGTGACTTTGCGATTCATTTTCTAGCCACATCCATGCATACAGGATGGTGCTTTATTTAACACATAAAAAATTATATCTTGGAAAAGAAGTTCTGTAGTTTTTAGAGCCCAGTGGAGTTATTTCCAAACACACTTTGCCACCTTTAAGGTTTGCCTAAGGCTAGTCTTAAATTATCCTATGAATTCCATGTAGGAGAGTCTTTACACTATTTCTGATTCACTTTGTCTCTCCAGTGAAAATCTTGTCCTGCATCCTTGGGTCTTTACTCTTTTTACCCCTTTGGCTCTTCTGCCAAGTTAGGATTTATAATGGGCAAAACCTTGCATAGTCTATCAAAGATTTAGGCATATCGATCATCATCTCTCTTCTACTACTTCAACAGCCTTTCATTTCTTAGGCCTCTATGGAGGTATTTCCATCCCTGGTAAGAGCTTCAGAAAGGTCTCCTCTCAGAGGGCTCCTGAAATACTGCTGAAATATTTCAGCAAACACAAATCAGACTTTTAACAACAGCTATACTAGTTTTTCCAATTCTCAGTCACTGACATGTACCAGAGGCAAGTTTATAACAGCTTCTGGGTCCCATACCTCATAGAGGAAAGGATTCATTTCGGCACAGTATTTCTTTTTTAAAATCTAGGGTGAAAAACCTATTGCTTTGCAATCCTGTCTTAAGAAAATTGCCATTTGCCCTTCAGCATATAAGAAAGACTACAACAAATGCTGATTTATAATAAAATAATATAGATAATAAATTCTACACATGGGAAAAACCAAAATAAATGAACTAGCTACCACAAAATATGTTTCATGGTTCCTTTTGAAGGAGAAGAACAACTGTAAGATATTCATAATTTCACATAAATACAAGTTTGAGACCCCCAAACACCACCTGCATCATTGTGTTCAAATGCCTCATTTTACAAATGAGCATATGAGATCCTGAGAAGGTGACTGATTTGGCCAAAGCTACCTATTCACAGAGTGCCACTTCTTACTGAAGGATTCAAGTCCATCTGGGAGTAAAAAACAACCAACCAAACAAACAAGTAAACCATTGTGCTTTATTCTCTGCTTCCTATTTGCAAAACAACTGCTCTGAAAATATTGCCCTTGCTCTTATATGGTTGCAAGTTTCCTTAGACCTAACCAATCCTGGGTACTAAAGGGGTCACTTTCATTCTATTTACCCAATGTTCAATGGCTCACTACTCTCCTCATCTCATGGAGGCGTATCTTACACTCCTATGTCTTGAGGTCTCCAGGTGCTACTCATAAGTCAATCTACCAGCACTATTTTCCTTTCAACTATTGACCTGATCCTTCCAAGTGTCCCCATACTGCTATTGCTCACTGTGCCCTCCATGAGACTACTGGTGTCTATGCCAGGGACAGTTCTATATTCAGTGTAAAAAAGCCTTTCTTCTCTCTAGATCATCCTTTGTCACTGAGAAGCATAGGTGTAACCACTTGTAACTTCGAGTTTCTGGTGTGTCTACTTCACTCTTCTTTCTCTGTCTGCCAACTAGCTTTTGTTGCTTTTCCTTCACATGGCAGACTGTATTGCTGTGACTATAATTCAGTGGCTTATATGATTCAGCGCTATGGAGAGACTTCCTGGACACCTGGAATTTCAATTCCAGGATCTCAGGAAAGAAAATCAGAATGACCTATCTTGAATAGAATGTCTATTCCAGGTCCAATCAGCCATGGCTAGGATTATAGAATACAAACATGTTTGCAATGCATTGGCCTCTAGGAAATGGGAGTAAATCTCAAAAAAGAGGAAATGGCCCATGGACTGAGCAGATATCAAATAGGTCCACTATGGGGTCTTTGGGAGGACACCGTAGTGTCCATCCCACTTCTCATCTTCCTGTTTTGAGGCAAATTCTTTCCCTGTGTGAATCAAAGAGTGTGAATGTGTATATATGTGCTGCTCATATGATCAACTTATCAGTTATCATCCCTGAACATTTCTGAATCCCAGTAGTGAGCCGAACTTGGGCTCCAGCTTACATAAATTAGCCTCCCAATATTTAAAATAATAGCTATAGGGTTCACCCAGAAAATTTTATCTAGTATAATAACTTGAGCATAGGACTAACTTGCTCAGCCTAGCTTTCTTATCAGAGAAAATGCCCAAAGCCAATCCTGATTGTGTGTTAGGTAAGGAAAATTAGCCATATCTTCTCCACTCCACAAAATCTACCTTGAGATTCTTAGTCTTTGAAACATACAAGTGTGATTTTAAACTCCAGTGTGTAATTGTCTTCAAACTAATTCTCTCGTTTGTTTACTGGGGAAATATCATAACTTGTTTTCATAGTGCCAGAGAAAAGGAAATCTTTCCTTCATCTCAGAATTGGGACATCCCTAATAACAGCATGTTCCACCTTTTCCTTTGAGGTAAACCTCTTCCATCTACCCAACCTAGACAGTGCAAGTGGGGCAGTGTGGCTTCGGAACACTAGTGCTTTTGCAGGGGTGCTGGGCTTGGCTTTCAGCAAGGATGCTGCAGGCCAAGTTGTCTCTCCAAGAAAAGAACAATTTGGAGAGAAATTCATCTCATTTATTGTAAAACAAGAAAATGCAATTATGCAATTTGCAATTAAAATGAGGCTTTCAGTCTTTAAATTTAAATTGCTGAATCACTTAACTTGGTGCTTACATATTGCCTTATATATTTTGTATTTCCTGTGATTATGTCTCCTCTTCCCAGTGATGGCAGAGACCAGACACTAAACTTTCCAACTCTTCCACAGCCATTTTTATGGTACCTTATACATCATAACATCTATTGCCTATTGACTTAAGCTGGGTGCAAACACTCACGTTTTAATTGGATTTTTTAGATTAAATTGAATTCTCCAAATGAACACCGAAGGCACAAGCACAATGCTGTTTACCATTCTTTATTTTGTGGAGTCTATTTTGAATTTTGAATGATCTCTATAAAAGGCTCACCCCCCTGCTTTCTACTAAATCTGAAATATTTTCAGTAAAATAGAAGACGAAATGACACCATGCCTCAAGTAAGAGTTGCAGTCAGCAGTCTTAAGTTCTGTCACCAGCTTCACCTGAGTTTATCCCTCCCTTTGAAACAACTTTCCCTAATCGGAACAATCTCCTAAGAGGATAAGTGGAAGCTCCCACTGAGAGATACTGATCCAGGATTCTTCTGGTAAATGCCATTAAGGTAAACACTTGGTAGATACTGTGTCACTGAAACTCTCTTATCTGCCTGAGGTCATTCTTTTCTCAGGGTTTTAATCACCACAGAGGGATCTGGACCAGGCCACAGTCTGATGCAAAAGTCAGAAGGAAGTACACCAGTGTCTTCCCTACAACATCGTTTACATTCTAGGAAGGGATTAATGATAAATCTATCTACTCAACCTCTTCCTTTTTTTTTTCTTTTTTCTTTTTTCCTTTTTTCTTTCTTTCTTTCTTTTTTTTTTTTTTTTTTTTTTTTTTTTGGTCTAAGCAGAAAAAGGAGTGCTAGGGAAGGGCCCAGTGTTCTTCAGCTAAGCAGGCGTGGGAAAGATGAGAGGGCCATGGCTACCAGAATATATTTTGTACTAAATGAACAGGCCCCAATACTTGAGGTTGCAGATCATTGATCGTTATTTGGACCATCCTTCACCTTAGGTCACAGACATCTCTGACATTTGTTGTCTCTCTTCATCCATTGCTAATACTTTCCTAAGATAGCTATTTCCTTGTCCATTTCTTCTTTTAAAAATTCTACTTATAAAGAAATCTCAGGGGATGAGGGTGATTGGGTGACGGGCACTGAGGGGGGCACTTGATGGGATGAGCACTGGGTGTTATGCTATATGTTGGCAAATTGAACTCCATAAAAAATGAATTAAAAAAATTCTTAAAAAAAAAAAAAGAAATCTCCCCTTTCAGCACCAGCAAACACATCTCTTTTCCATAGCATTTTCAGGAATTAAAAGAATTCAAAAAAAATAGAGACAACCTATGTTCATTGATGGATGAATGGATAAAGAAAATGTGGTAGTTACATACAATAGAATACCATTCAGCTATAAAAAAGAAAGAAATTCTCCATTTGTGACAACACGGATGAGCCTGGATTGCATCATGCTGAGGGAAATAAGCATGCTTAGAGAGATAAATTCTGTATGCTCTCACTTATATATGGACTCTAAAAATGACAAACTTATAGAAGCAGAGAGTGGAATGGTGGTTGTGAGAGAGCGGGAGGTAGGGAAATGGGAAGGTATTGGTCAAAAGGTACAAACTTTCAGTTATAAGATGAGTAAGTTCTAGAGATCTAATGTACAGCATGGTTACTGCTAATAACACTGTATTATACACTTGAAGTTTGCTAACAGAGTAGATCTCAAGTGTTCTCATAAGAGAAGACAATTATGTGAGGGGATGGAGGTGTTAATTGTCTCAATAGTAGCCATCATTTCACAATGTATATGTATATCAAAACACTATATTGTAAACTTTAAATACAATTTTTATTTGTTAATTATACTTCAATAAAACTGATGGGAAAAAGAATTTAAGGAAATTCCTTCTTTCTCCACACTTTTGCAGTACTTATTATCTGTAAGTATAAGTTTTACTACACATGACATTCTAGTACAGTTCTGTGTGTACATTTCTATGCTTCTCAGTTGGAATATAAACCCCCAGTGGGTGAAACCAAATAGTAGAGACAGTTTTTTTCTCTTTGATGTTTACTCTAGAGCCTTATCCCTGGTATTTAGGGAGCAAATATTTACATATTTATAAAATGTTAGATTAGTGATGATATACACGCATGTTCTACTAAGACTAAAATATTAAAACTAGTAAAACACCCTAAATGCACATAATGCAAATGCATGTTCTTTCAAAATCTCTTTCTCCCAGTTACTGCATAGCTTTGCCCAAATTTCCCATCTTCAGGCACCAAATAAAGTTTTTTTCCAGAACTGTAATGACATTTTTAATACAGTAAAAAAATTGGAGATGAGATTCATTTTCAGAAAACCAAAATAATTGTTTTGCAACATTCTCCATGCTGTATATAGCAGACATCACAAGAACTCTTGCTCCTACATTGTTCCTATGAACATCATTTCTGGGGCTTCCTTCTACAAACCAATTAAGAAAAAAATAGGACAGACTTTTAGCACAAAGGAAATAGTTGCTCAAGAAAGCTCTTATATATGGTATATGTTCAAACCATTTAAGAAATATTAAAGTAACCATGTTCTTAGGGCAGGAAAAAATGCTCCAAAGAAAATAATCTGAAATTTTTATTTGTACTCACAAAGTTAGGGGATTTAACGAGTTATTCAGGGGAAAGGGGACCCTGCTACCTTGTTTGTGTCCCAAATTTGCCTTCAAATTTGAACCTATGGAGTCACTTTTCTTTTGGCAGATGATGGTAGGAGACCAGGCTGGCTGTAATGGCCGACAGAGTGGGACAGATCAAACAGACCAACCCCACTGACTCATTCATTTATCGATCTTCCCATTCACTCATTCATTTATCCTTCCCTTTATTTCACAATTATTATGGAATACCTACTGAATACCAGAGTCACTGCTAGGTGTCAGGTATATACTGAGGAGTACACAGACCCATTGTCTACTCTAGCAGAGCCTACAGTTAGTTTAGGGGGGCCAGTCAGGCAATAAAAAAGTAAACGGGCAACTATAAATAAAGACTGTGATCAGTTCAGGCCACACAAAAGATTCTACTTTGATTGTGTGGAGGGATTTGGCAGAAGGCATTGTGGTCAGAGAAGGTTTTCCTGAAGAAGTCACAGTGAAGTTGTTGCCCAAAGGATGAAAGGATTGGTCATAGCGATGGCGATGGTTGAGAGATGGAAAAAGTCATTTCCATCTTAGGCATATGTTGTTAGACAGAGGCATTAAAACCTTGAGTGGGAGAAGAGCTCATAGTCTCAGCAAAACTGAAAGAAACCAGGGTGCTGGAGGATGGAGTCAGAGGGCACGACATGTAGAGGAGGTCAGGGAGGCAGAGAGTAGACAAATGTTACAGGATTGGCTTAAATCATGGTGAGTAACTTTGATTTTTTAAAAAATAAAGTGAAATGAAAAGTTACTGAAGGTTTTAAGTAAGGGAATATGTTGATTCCCCTTATATTTTCAAAAGACTATTGAGGATGTTTTGCTGAGAAGAGAAAAAGGGGAAGGAAGGATGGAAGCAGAAAGACCTGGGGAAGGCTGTTGCAGACATCACGGTCTAGGGAGGGGAAAGAAGGTGGTTTGGGGAAGGGGGTGGCAGTGAGGCCAGAGAGAGATGGACAGACTGGAACTCTGTGTTGAAGACAGAGGCAACAAGACCCAGGAAGCGCTTCATTCACTGTGGAGGGTAGTAGAGAGGAAAGATTTAGGTTTAGGTTTCTGATTGGATGGTGTTCCCATTTTACCAATGTGGAACAAATGAGAAAGGAATCAGCAGGAGATTCTGAGATGAGATTAAACAGCCCTATGCCTTTTACAATTAAATAGTCTTTTTTTAAAAAACAAAATAGTATAATGCAGCCAAAATAAATACGAAGCGCTCTCTCTCACTCTCTCTCTTTCCTTTGTACAAAATTACTTGTGAAAAACTACATATTTAGAACACTTTGAAGGCCATTCTTTACCTGGTAGGATACCAAACACAGGCATAATCCCTAGCATGGGGGTTTGCAAACTTTCTCAGTTCATGATGACTTTGGTGTAATTTTTTCATGGCATCAGCAACAGCAAATGAATTACCTAATGTTTTTTTTTTTTTTTTTTTAACTAGTTTAATCCAAACACACTGGAAAAAATCTATTTCATTTCAACTTTAAATAACCATAACTAAATGTACTAATGGATTGAACGTATGTGCCTCTGGGGCACTGCACAGCTTCTGAGACCCTGCAGTCAGATTGGACACTGCCACCTTTTATTTCCCTCCCCATTGATTTCTGCATTGCCACTTGCTTTTTATCACAGCGACTTTGGAAAACCCAGCTTCTCAAAAATATAGCATCAGTAAATGGAATGTAACACAACCTAATATTGAAACTGTGAATGTCCCTAAGCTAATAATTTGCCCCTGTCCAAAAGACATTATGTATTGCTGCTTCCCTCAAGGATTTAAAATATCCTGCTGTTCCCCTATAGTTCCCTGAAGTTCTCTGGGGGCCCCCTGGCAAATAGTGTAGGAAATGTGACCTTCATGGGCTATAAGGAATTTTATGTAAACCTTAACCTGTGTTCTCAGGGCAAACAGCATTCAGGGTAGGCACTGGCAGTCCAGATCTTTTCTGGAATCAGCTTCTCCCTCTCTCTGCCGCACCAGGTTACAAAAGTCATTTCCATCTTAGGCATATGTTGTTTGTGCCTCATCTTATTGTGCTTCCCAGACACTGCACTTTTTACAAATTGAAGGCAACCCTGCATCAAGCAGGTCTCCGCTCCATTTTTCCAACAGCGTTCGTGCACATCGTGTCTCTGGGCCATATGTTGGCAATTTTCACAATACTTCAAATTTTTTCATTATTATTATATTTCTTACAGTGATCTGTGATCAGTGATTACAGCTCACCGAAAGCTCAGATGTTGGTTACCGGGTTTTATCAATGAAGTGTTTCTCAAAGTATATACATTGGTTTTTATTTTTATTTTTTAGACGTAATACTATTGTACACTTAACAGACCACTGAAGAGTGTAAATGTAACTTTTATATGCACCGGGAACCCAAAAACTCCATTCGACTCCCTTTATTGCAGTATTTGCTTTATTGCAGGGGTCTGGAATGTCTTCAGAGTGACGGATACACGCTTTGCACACTCACAAGCCTCCAGTGGGTTTCAGGTCGTCCTTTGGAGCAGGAGCCAAATTTGGCCTCGACCTGAGATCCTCCATGGACTGACCGTGGCTTGCACGTCTCTCCCTCTTGTTGCTGCAGCTGTCTCTGGGACACCCTCACCCAGGCCCCGGCCGTCCCTGTGGGCCCTAGACTCCACCTCTGGGGCTGTGGGCTGTTTCAGATCATGCGATGCTTCCTGTGGTCCTACCACCCGTCCACCCTCCTGGCTTCTCAACGAGGAAGACCCACTTTGTCCATGCAGCTTTTCCCAGTAAACTCTGGAAGCCGATGACTCCAAATCCCAGGGCCCCGGAGCGTGGAGGGGGTTGCCAGACTGCTTGTGGGTCCTGTTGTCTCTCCAGGTACCAGCAGCTCAGTTCCTAAATCCCTGAACTTCCCATGCCCTTGCCTCCTTAGCTGCAAACGGGCAGAATGGCCCTGCCTCGGAGGAGGATAAATAATTTCTTACTGCTAACTGCTTAGATCAGTGTTTGACACAGAGGCGTTTAGTGACTGAAGCTCTGGTTATTGTTGTTGGTGTTTCCATTATTTTAATGACAGGTTATCCCGTTTAACTATGTTTGCTTTTCTGTAACTACAGTGAAAAAGCCTCCTTAAGGGCAAGTGCCACGCACCGTGCTTCAAATTCTGAGCTTACTTGAGAAAAACAGCACACTTTCATGGATTATTGTAAAATAGTCATGTAAACATGTGATTATATAATCAGGATTCCTAGATTTTTTTTATGTAAATGAAGTTCTCCAAACTGACTTATCCAATATGTGTGCCAAAACTTTGACAAAACAATGATAATCAATCTATTTGGAAGCTTTCTAAAATAGTCCTCTGAAGTATGTCTGAAATACTTTCCAAATACTTCTCTAAAATAGTTGCTAAAACATTCCTCCGCTCTCTTAAGGAGAGAGGCTACCAAATATAAATCAAACTCATTTGACTCATTGTTACTAATATAGATGTCCCTTATCTTGCAGTAATTCTGTTCTGTGACCTCTGCACATCTGTCTTGTCTGTCATTTTTCTTCTCATTTCATCTTCCTGGAACTAATTCTCTCCCTAAGTCAGAGGGAGAAGATCTTAGAAGCTATCAACTGGATAGACTCATCTTCCCAGTAAGAATTTTGTTCACCAACACAGTACTGTACGTGATGGCCTGAGAGAGCTTGTAATTGGACTTAGAACAGAAAATTAAGTTGAGACAATGAGGTCACGTATGATGGCTGAAACAATAAAGTGCTGGTTAGAGAGCAGGGGGTTTGCAATAGCTCTTTCAAGTTATCATGGAAATTTTTTGCTTCTTTTTTTTCCTGGTTTCTGAAGATTTGATATCTCCAGGATGTGAACGATGTAATTCCTTACATTCACAGTATGGTGTTAAAACAGTGAGGTTGGGGCCAGTAGTGAATAAACCCACTTGCCCTCTTATTGCTCCATTTCATTTTTCCTTTGTTTATGTTTCCAAATTTCATTTGAAGAAAGGGTTCAGAAGCCCTCTACCTCCAAAATATGAATGATTGGTGTAAAATTGTGGGGTGGAAATCATGTCTTTGGTGATGTACAGAGGATTTAAAAAGCCAAACTATAGTAAGAGACATGTAGTGTGGTTCTGTGCGTCAGAAAGTTGAACATTCACAATGCATATACATTCTTTGGGTGGCCTTCTTGCATGCATTAGGTAGCTGTGCATGTGGAAGATATGATTACAGCACTGATCATTTCCACATTAAGATGGCTGTGTTATGGATGAGTTGACATCACCACCTTCTTAGATGCATAAGAACAGTTAACTTATAGCAAAAACATAAGCCATGTTCTTGGACATAGTGTCCACAGAAGTTGTCATCAATGTACTTTAAAAGCCACCTGTGATGTTTAATTTTATGTGTCAACTTGGCAAGACTATGGTACACAGTTGTTTGTTCAAACACCAGTCTAGGTGTTGCTGTGAAGGAATTTTTTTAGATGCAATTAGCATTTAATTCAGTAGACTTTGAGTAAGGCAGATTATCCTCCATAATGTGCGTAGGCCTATTCCAAACAGTTGAAGGTTTTAAGAGAAAAGACTGAGGTCCGCAGAAAAGCAAAGAATTCTGTCTTAGGCTGCCTTTGGATTCAAGACTGCAATGTCAACTTTTCTCTGGCTCTCCAGCCTGCTAGCATGCCCTGCAGATTTTAGACTTAGCAGCCTGATGATCATGTGAGCCAATTCCTTAAAAAAAAAAAAAAGATAGATGACAGATAGATAATAGATACCTAGATTCTCTATTGGTACTATTTCTCTAGAAGGCCTGACTGATACAGACCAATGCATAACCAAACCTAGGGGACAGTTGCTTCCAATCTGGCTTCTCCTTCTGGTTAAGTGTAGATCAACCTTTACAAATATAGAAGTCTATAAAATGGTATGTTGCAAACAGCTAGAAGACCAAGTCTTCAATATCTGATATTTAGCAATCCTCTCTTCTGGGTCACTTCATTCCAAAATTATAGTGTATTACTTAAAGTAAAACAAAATAAATCAGAACAGTAACACTACACCTGCAGGGCCCTCCAGAATACTTAAGGATATTAACCCTTCCTAGGACACAGATAAAAGCTCTTCTAATTTCTGATGATAATGTGACTTTTAATCACAGATATAATGAAAAAGCTAATGGCATTTTAATGTTTATATGAAGAGAAAATCAGATCCTGCTACAACAAATCTATTGTGGCTACTTGAAGAAGGTTTTACCAAAACACAGGTATTAGAGGCTGAATATGTTCCCCCCAATCTATAGGTTGAAGCCCTACCCCTAGTACCTCAAAATATGACTTATTTAGAGATAGGTCTTATAATGAAGTGATCAGGTTAAAACGAAGCTGTTAGGGTGAGCCTTAATCCAACATGACTTATAAGAAGTTGAAATTTGGACACAGAGAGAAACAACACACAGCCAGAGGAGAGACCATGTAAGAACATGGTGAGAAGACCATCTGCAAGCCAACCAAGAAATTCTCAGAAGAAATGAAACCTCCTTACATCTTAGACTCAGATGTCTAGTCTCTAGAACAGTAAGAAAATAAATTTCTATTGTTTAAACCAGCCAATCTGTGGTATTTTGTTATGGTAGCCCTAGCAAACTAAGGGAACAAAAAATCAAAAGTCTTATTTAAAACTCTACTTCTATAAAGAAAGAGATACTTCTCTTGCATTTCTTTTTCCCACAAAGAGTTACAATGTCCTTTTGATAGAGTACAGACAGTCTTTCCAAATATTTTGTTAGATAAATTTCAACTTTTCGTTTTTAGCTTATATTTTCTTAGAATAATGAGGAAGAAGAGCAATGTGGAAAGAAGGCATAATGCCCTGTTCCAAAAAGTCTGAGGTCTCCTACAGAAATGTTGTACATGACATACAGAAGCAAATTGACCAAAGGAAGATAGAGATTATGTGGTAGGGGAGGAGGGATGAAAAGAGAAAATAAAAATAAGACATTAAGATAAAACTGGAGCAGGAAAGCAAAAACTCATATCCATTCTAAATCCAACAGATTTCAAGCATTTGAAAAACTTAAGAGTTGGTTGTTTTGTTTGGTGTCAAATCAGCCATTGAGGCCATATTTCTTCTTCCCAAAATATAACCATCCGTCGTGTTACAAATCTTCAAACTATGTAAGAAAATGGTTGGATGAATTTCATTTAATCATTTAAGGGTTTGTGCTGAAATTTACTTCAGGCAAATAAGTTAGAAGCATAAGGATATGTCAAATTCTCCAGTGACTTATGATGAATTCTTAGAGTGTGAAACCACTCCTCTCTGTTGTTTGTAGATAAGGACTTTTCAAAGTGGTCTGTGCTTTTGAGAAATAAAGTGAGTGGAAAATTTCTCTAAGTAGGACATATTTCTGATGACTAAGATTGGTACATTATGTCTACTCCAAACTAAGTCAATAATGGATTGTTCCCAGATAAGCACACAAAAATGAATTATATGTAACTTATGACTGAAATAGCAGACATAAATTAACTAATTTAGTTCACCAGAGAACTGGTCCAAAGAAACAACAACAACAAAAAATCTTCCAGAAGAACCAAAAAAAATCACTAAGATAGCATGTCTTTCATCAAGTGATCAGATTAAGGTCATTAATAATTGCAGGAAATTACTAACCTTCACAGATTCTGTGGAACAGCAAATGGTGTAGAATCTGAATTTTATGTCATTTCTCTTTCAAGTTTTTTTTCCCTTGATCCAGGTGAAACATCAAGCCCTCATTACGTGAGAGGAAAATCAAACTAGAGAATGGCATACATTTATAGAGAGCTATATTGAAAAAACACATTTGGAAAGTGACACAGCTATGATTGATGAGAAAAATCTCAAATTCACTTGAAAACTGTTTTCCATTAAAGATTTTTAAATCTTGTGATTTTGTTTTTAGCAAGGGTGTTACCATTTTTTGAAAGATCTCAGAGAACAGGAGTTTAAACAGCAACTCTTCAAATTCTAGAGAAATTGAATTCAAACCCTATTTTATCTGGACTCGCAGTCAGCATGGAATGTCTCATGGGGAAACCAAGACAGTAGGATCATGCATTTCTTTCCTTTTTAAACTGTAAGCATTTGCAGTGCAAGAGCTTTTTAAAGTACTTTAAAATCATAAAACAAGGGGCTCCTGGGTGGCTCAGTAGGTTAAGCTTCTGCCCTTGGCTCAGGTCATGGTACCAGGGTCCTGGGATTGAGCCCCACATGGGCTTCTCCCTCTGCAGCTTCTCCCTGCTCATGCGCTCTCTCTCTCTCATAAATAAATAAATAAATAAATAAATAAATAAATAAAATCTTTTTTAAAAATTAAAAATTGTATTATAAAATTATGGACATGAAAAAGCACATCCTTTGTTTTGTGTAAATGGCAATTATAGATGATTTGAAATTATTTCACTTAAAATTATAATATGCTTATTGACAAAAAAAGAGAGAGCTGGATTTTGGGGGTGGAGAGTGAGCAGAGATGAAAACAAGTGCTCTGTCTGCCCAAGAAAATAACTCCTTCAGGAAATACTTCATGTTGTAAAAATATAGTCCTCAGCCACTTCCTAGCATTGGTAAGGCTGGTAATACAGAGGAAACCCATTCTCCTGAACATAAAACAAACAAGTCAGGGGATGGGCCAAAATCCTTATAGTGTAGCTCTGTCTTCTTTATCGTGCCTCTTGTTAGTGACCTCACACAAGTTCTCCCACAGCTCTATGCCTCAATATTTATATTGGCAATGCAGATGGTATCTTGTCTAAAGATTTTATTGAGGAAATGAAAACTGAGATAGCATATGAGAAAGCCTTCCAAATACTAAAAAAGGCTATTTCATTGAACTATTTTATTGGTCTAATTTTTTATTGCTCTAAAATTTACTTCATTTCAACAGTTATTAGATCGTACAGTTCTTCTTCTTCTTTTTTTTTCCTCCTCTCCTCACCTCAACAACAAAGCAAATGTTCCATGAACTCCAGATGTAAAGAAACTCCTCACAAGTTCTCGGATTTTCTACTCAATCATGTTCTATCAACTCAAAGTAAAATTGCTTCTGTGAAGTTAGTGGCACCACTCAGGAGGAGCTAGTCAAGTGTTGGAGCAAGAATGCAGTTGGAGGATTGTGTTCATGTGTCAAAGCAACACAGATCACCAGTAGAGCACAGGAAAATTCTCTCCACAACTTCTTCACTTAGGACCCATGCATAGTTGTCATCTCAAGTTCACTCTAATCTCAACTCATAAAGTTTAGAATAAATAATAAAACTGCATCATCCTAGTCAAGGTAGACACATATTCTATGGGAAGCCCACTGCTTTTCTCTCAAGTTAGGGTTGCAAGGGCTCACAGAAAACATCTAAGCCAGTGGTTTCCAAACTTTTTTAGTGCAAAATATCTCTTAGCAGATGAAGTCTTATCCCAAATCCTGCTATGTAAGACATTCTAGAAATGGCTCTACTGTGGAGGAAACAGAGGAGGAGGAAGTCTCCCCATGAGTCTCCCCACTTGGAAACATTGTCACATCTTCAGAACCATAAGGTCTGTGGAATGCATTTTGAAAAGAACTAATCTCCTCTTTCATTTTACAGACAAGGAATGTTAACATCCTTTCCTGGTAGGAGGACTAGAACCCTTACCTATTGACTATACCCTGTGCTTTTTTTTTTTTTAATTACACTATCCCTTTTTCTTCATTTTCTTCTGGTTTCTTATTTCCTGGTGACACAATTGAGTTGGTTACTTCTGTGGGTGTGTTTCACATACCTGGGGAGCCTGGGGTGGGTACAGGGAGAAAGACAAGGTCTGTGGGTGAAATAGGAAAGAAAAATGTGATGTGTACCTCGTAAACAAGTTTCAGCCACCCGAAGGTTATTTACAGAGATTAAAGGGGTGTAGAAGAAACTTAGAACAGCAGTTCTCAAACACTTGGTTTCACTTCAACACATTCAACATGACAGAAGACCCCAAAAACCTTTAATTCATGTGGGCTTTATGTCTTGTAAAAATGAATAAAACTGAGAAATGTTAAAATATCAATTCAGTCATTTACTTAAAATCTTGTTAACCTTTACATAAAACATGGCTAACATATTTTTAAGAAAAATAACTATGTTTTCCAAGTAAAAAAATAATTAGTGAAAATGGCATTGCTTTATTTATTTTCAAACCTCTTGAATGTTTGGCTCTATAGAAGATGGTTGGATTGCCATACTTGCTCCTGCTTTAAAGCTGTTATGACATCACACGTGGTGTAGCCACTGAGTAATGCCATGGTAGACATATAAGGGCATGAAAGTATTAAAGAGAAATGATGTCTTGGTATTATTATGAGAATAGTTTTAACCGAGCAGAGCCCACAAAAGGATCTCTGGGACCTAAAGGGTCTTCTCTGTTGATATTTCATGCAGTGAAACCTCTACCTGGAAACTGAGGTGAAGCATGAATCAAAGCCTACAACAACAAAAACCAAAATGGTGTTTGAAACTGCAGGTGGCCCAAGTGATCTTTACTAAGAAGGGGGGGATATATGTTTGGTCCATTTATTCAGGCTGTGTAAAGAGAGCAAGGAGTAGATATAGTAGATAAATATCATTTCAACTGAATAAGTGCAAACTAGGGCAAAGCGATAGAGTTTGCCCCTGCCACCCTACTTGCAAGGTTCAAGATAAGGTCGTTACCACAAGAAAGTAAAACTAGCAGTACATCTTACTGAAAGATTTCATATTCTTTGAACTTCTTGGTTTCCTAGTGTTGCAGGGTTGCAGAGTTCTTGTCTCACAGAGTAGAAGAATAAATCTCCCAGACTAAGAGGGTGAAGTGAAGTGAAACTTTATCAGGTGAAGGTGAGAACTGAAAGGAAAGAAAAGGAGCTCTCTAGTGTGAGAGGGGTCCCAAGTGAGTTGCCACTGAGAGCTTTTTATAGAAAACTGACCAGGGAACTTGGTAAATATCTTATCAATTACATGTAGACAAAATTGGTGGATCTGTAAATATTTAGAACCAACATGGTGGATTTGTAAATATCATGAGAATATCCTGTCTATAGTTGGAGCAACACAGTCCATTTGTTATGTTCCTTCTCTCTGGTTAATATCTCCTCTATAACATTTCTTCATATCTGAGATTTCTGTAAGTCTGGTTACATAACCCCCTACATGAGCTTAGTCATGCAGCCCCTACCTCTCTCTCTGCCTAGCCTTGCCTGTCCCGTATTCACTAGAATAAGCTCTATTTCTATATTCCAACGTGGAATTACTGTAAGCAGATATAATATTGTAAGAAGTCTATTTTATCCATGGAGCAAATACATTTTTAAAGGTTTTTGTAATAATGTGTAATCGTTTTCATGTGTTCTGTGTCAGGCATGTAAAATTCCATAAAATTCAAAAATTCAATAAAATTAAAATTGAATTTAGAGCGACCTAGGAGTCTGTCCCTGAGGACCCTATAGACCGAACACAATACTTTCTATCATTCTCTTTTCTTTCAAAAATGAGACGTATGCTGAGCCCATCCACTTGTCACCATTCTCTTAATGTTTCCTTTGTGCGCTCGCCACATCCACACTCTCAAAGCTATGTTAAGACATGTGCCCACACAATAATCTAGAAATGCCTGTGCAGGGGCACAGGCTGTGAACAACTCAGCCCAGGAATGCTGAACTCATCTCTACACCCACCTACACACACACACACACACACACACACACACACACTCACGGTGGAGTTAGCCTCAGGATGTTTTTATGTTTTGTGAAAAGACTACTTTCCAAAGTCCCACTCTGCTCAAGAAAACAACCATAAAGCATTTTTTAAAAAAGATTGTACTTATTTATTTGAGCGAGAGAGAGCATAAGCAGGAGAGGAGCAGAGGAAGAGAGACAAGCAGACTCCACACTGAATGCAGAGCCTGCCTCAGAGCTGGATCCCACGACCCTGAGATCATGACCTGTGCTGAAACCAAGAGTTGGATGCTCAACTGACTGAGCCACCCAGGTGCCCCCCTAATGCATCTTTAAATCAGAAAGGTAGCCGTATTTTTTTCTGAGCTAATGACTAGAAATGATAAATATAAGGAATGACACTATTAGAAATTCAACTTGTAGAATCCTAGATAAGAAGAAAAATCAATCTTGTGAAATCATACATACTTTTCAACTTTTCCTTTTCAATGCACTGCAAATAATACATTTTTAATATACTACAAATAATATCTTAAGGGAAATAAAAATAAAGGAAGAAAAAAGTAGGAGTGGAAAACACTGCATATAAATAAAAACTTTAAATACAATTGTTTCTCTTGCTTCTACCTTCTTTGTAAAACCCACTTCAGTCAACAAAAATGTGCATACTTTTAAAGTTGAAAGGTTATAGGAGAAGTATCTCTATGATTACTTTTGAAGCTTCAAGTCTCCAATATTTATTTTTATAATTTGAATGTTATTGTAACAGATACAACACTAACATTTGCAGAATCTGATGGAGACACTAACAGTGGAATATTGCAAGTGCATGCCAACAGAATGTCCCCACCAGAGGAACGTGTCAGGTGAACAGTGACATACACCAGAATGCTGCTGGCATTTAGGGATTAGTGTAAATGGAAAAACAGTGAGGCGAGCAGGAAAAAAATAAAAAAAGAAAACAAGTTAGGTAAATGTGTCCTAGAGAAATACTAGTCTGGAAAATTTACATTACCCTTTTCATTTTTCTAAGCTAAAATACATAGCGTAGTTTTACTGGAAAAATTTGTGTGCATATTTTTAACAGGAGGCACTGGTTTGCCATGTAAATGACCCATCAGGGAACATAGATGAAAGGACTAGCTACAGAGCAAGAATGACCTCAGTGGAAGCTGACACAACACAGAGGTGAGAATTTGCTGTGTTCTGTCAGTGGTGCCCACTGATCACCACCAGAGGACTGTCTCCCTCCCGAGCAGTGCCCAGAGCAGTGGCACCGGAGTGGTTTTTCTGGGGGGGGGGGCGGGGGGGGTTAAGCAACTGAGTATAAATATATTAAAACGTGGAGAACAGCGAGCAGAGAATTTGGCCTCTAATTCCAAGCTGACTTGTTCTAACTGGGGACCAGGCAAGTCTCTGAGCCTTCTTACTTCAACTGTGACCTGTGATGATGATAACCCGGGAGCATGGAGAATAAGCACAGGCTGTAAAGAGTTTCCTTCTGAGATCTGACTTCCCTTTCTTCTCGAGTCATCTGGTCTTCTCTGGGTGTTGGTTTAGTGACAGGTTTGTTTGCACACTGAGAGTCACAAGTTTTTACAGAACTTGATTAGCATCCTTAATCAAGACTGAGAACAAATAAAGACATTTGCTTGAGAAATATAAAACAAATATATAGCTCTCTCAACTGAGATTCTCTCCAGCACATATTCTCCGTGGGACTCTTTGAAAAATTTGAGAACATTAGTTGTTTTTCAGAGACAATTGATTAATGTTCTCTATCCAGAAACATTGGTCATAATGAGGAGCTGCTTTGGACCTAATTTCTCTCTATTTCCCATTCTGTTTTCTTTTTATACATTATTTGTCCCTCCTCTGGCTCCAGAGAGCTTATCTCTTCTTTTTGCCAAATGCATTTAACAGCACCCTTCCCTTGAGTGTGTGTGTGTGTGTGTGTGTGTGTGTGTGTGCATGTGTGTTTGGATCCATACCTGTATTCTCTTTTATTTTTCATGTATTACTTATGAAGTATTGATTTTTTTGTCTTGTCACTATTTATGTTTCTGTTCCCAGCTTGCAATAATTCCTGGACTTTGCTGTTTTTATTGTGAAGCATGGAACCCACTTGGCCTTGATTGACACACACACTTTTGCCTCAAGTCTGCACCAAGATCTGCCTTCTGGAGAATGGAATGCTGCTGGCGGGTTTTTTTTCCCAAGTAATTCTTGGCATGGCAGAAGGCTCTAGTTGGCTTTAAAAAATACTGTGGCCTGGGCTTCCTGGCAAAGGGCCTCTTTGCAAAACACACTCCAAGGAAACTCCAAGGAAACAAACCTATTCTGCTGCTATTTACTGGTTTCATTGGTTTTAAGCATCCCTCACAAAGCTCGGAGAATATCAAAAGGGCTACCTTGGGAAGTAGCACTCTTTATCTTGCACTCTCTTCTAATGGGGCATTCATTGCTTATAAAATAGCACAGAAATTTAGAAAGTACTATAGCATTTGAGTTATTTTTAATCCACCCTTGGGTTGTGTAGCAATAAAAATAGACAGTGATGAGGCAATGTTCAATAAACCAATATTTTATTTCTGTAGAAGGAGCCTACGCAAACCTTCATCCAAAGTCATTCTGTCCGTAACTCCAGGGAACGAGCAACAAAGTATACCAAGGTAACTCTTGCTTCTATATATTCTCTATATAATTACCCTTCCTTTATTAATAAAAATTATGATATAATTTAGGCTCTCTCATAAATATGCAACATTACAGATGGTGAAGAAAAACAAGAGAAAAACCACCTGAAAGTTATTACCACCATAATTTGTATTTATTTCCTAATATGGCAAGCAGATTATATATTTCTCATTTTACTTTTTTTTTCTCTTAATGTAACCCAGAAATGCCACCCATGCTTCTATGAAGCCTTTATAGTTGCCATGTTTAATAGTAGCACCAATTTTTTCTCACGTCAGCAATGAGATTCCTTTTTCTGACTCTGAGTTACCCATGTTAATAAGGAATTATGAGTTCTTTATCCTTAATTTGATGCATTAAGCAGAGAAAAGTTACTGTTTTACCCAGTGTATGGTTTTGGCGAAGACTTAGAAACAAAGACAAAAAAAAAAAAAAGACAAAGGCAGCATTGAGGGATGTGTTTTCAGTGGTGGGTCCACTACTGCAGAATCCTTTCCTCATGTCTCAAGATGGCAACACTCCACTGGCCCATCTGTATTCTGAGAGATGATTACAAACACCTCCAGCCTCCAAAAGAGTAGCAAGAAATGACCTTGGTTTAGCCCTAGAGTTCTTAACAAAGACTTAACACCTGGGAAGGAAAATGAAGGAGACACAGTGCACACTTGCTCATCTTTCAAAATGTCCTGAGTCTTGAATCAAGATGCTTGAAGTAAATCACTTGGTTAATACTTCAGTAGAGGTCATTTCTTATTGCTGAGCTTGGAATGGTGTGTGGGATATCAGGAGACTCAACAAGATGGCACAACCAGTATCCTCTGACAGTCCAGCTCAAGGCATCCATCCTCATCCACACAGAGTTTCAGCATGACCACTTCTCGGGCAGTGACAGCTCTGATACGGTTCTCTTCCCATCATCCTTAGCATGAACTGAGGTGTATGCAAATACATTGTCTAGAAGGACTGATACCTGGGGATCCCTGGATGGCTCAGCAGTTGAACGCCTGCCTTCGGCCCAGGGCATGATCCTGGAGTCCGGGATCTAGTTCCACATTGGGCTCCCTGCATGGAGCCTGCTTCTCCCTCTGTCTGTATCACTGCCTCTGTGTGTGTGTGTGTGTGTCTTCATGAATAAATAAATAAAATCTTACAAATTTACAAAAAAATAGAAGGTCTGATACTGTTAATCCATTCAGTAAATAAATGATACTGTCTGTAGTTATTGCAGCAAAATTTTGTACTGGAATTCAGGATATTAGAGAACATTTTCAAGTCTCCAACATAGTCACGAATTCCTCTCCTGAAACCATAGTTCAAAGAATCTCTCTGCTCACACTATAAAACAATATTAATTTAAGGTGGATGAAAGAGTGCAAAACTAAAAGTTTTGCAAATTAAAAAACAAATCTATGAATATTTATCCACAAATATCTACAAATGGTTAATATTTGGATAGAGAAAGACTTTGTAAAAACTTCATATGGAAAAGTACTGTAGGAATTTGATTATCTAAATATTAAAATTTCTATACATCAACATTAGGAACAAAATCAAGTCCCTTAAAGACCTGGTAAAATATTTGCAACCAGCATGACATTGTTAATTTTATTTATTTATTTTTGAAGGTTTTTTTTTTTTTTAATTTACTTGAGAGGAGACAGAGCATGAGCAGGGGAAGGGGCAGAGGCAGAGGGAGAAGCGGACTCCCCACTGAGCAGGGAGCCCAACGTGGGGCTCAATCCCAGGACCCTGAGATCATGACCTGAGCTGAAGACAGACGCTTAACCAACTGAGCCACCCAGCGCCACAACAGTGTTAATTTTAAACTGACAACAGGCAATGAAATAAAAATAGCAACGATGATTCAATAGTTGAATATGTAAAAGTCATAAACAGGAAATTCACGAAAGAAGAAATACAAAAACCTCACAAAAACTGGGGAAGTGGACTTTACTTCCCAGGAGATGGAGTAGACACATTTTCCCTATTTCCTCCACTAAGTACTACTACAAACATTGGCATTCTGTATAAAACAAACATAAGAGAAGGCGACAAGCCTGGCTGAAGACCTGGGGATTCAAGGGGCAAAACAGTGGTGAGTTCTCCGGGGCTGTTTTCCTCATGTATCTTAGACTTGGACCGGAAGAAGCCACCAACCCAGGTATCCAAAAGACACAAACAAACAACGCCTCAGCAAAAGCCTCTAACCAAAGGAAACTAAACTCTAACCTCTAATCAAACTAAAGTCTCTAACCAAAGGATAAGGCAAGGGGCTGCCTAGCAAAGAGAAGTTTTAGAAATAATCACTCTATTATACCCAAGCACCACAAAAAAAGACAACACTCACACAAAACCAACCAACCGATAAGAAAACATGATTGGCTCCCCTCTATCTACACCCGCAAAGGCCTAGTGGTTTCATCATTGTCCAGGGGGAATGAGGATGACCTCCTTCTGTGGTTTTAGTGGAGGTCAGATAGAGAACAGTTACAGGGCACTCCGACTCCTGCTGACCAGACATTGGCAGGGCCTGGTGGGGAGTCACAACTTCCACTTGCATCCAATAAATAGTAAGTAGGGGTCCACTCGCCCAGAGGCCTACAGAGGCTGAGTGGTGAACCCAGACTTCCACCACATCTTGCGATAGTGCAAGTCCAGCATTTTTATCAGCTTCTTGAGGGAGCCAGGACCTTATGGCCTTTAAACCATAGCAATAGCCTCAATGATAAGATCACCTTCACTGATCCCTTATGCTGGCTTAACTTCAAGAAGTTTCTTCCTCATTAGTGTTGAGTGTTGGTGGGTAAGCTAAAATAAAAGGGTGATCCTTTATGGAGTTGGAACATTTATCATATAAATTCCTTGTTTAGGATCCTGGTGAGGAAGCTGAGGTGTAGTGGCTGGGGATGGGGGGGGGCCGAGTGGGGAGTGGGCTGGGGAAGAACCAGTGGGAAACTCGGAGGCAAGAGGGCTGAGAGAGCTGAACCGACTTGTTAATGCGGAGCGAGAACTCACTCGTGATGCGATGCAGTCCTGCCCAGTGTGTGTGCAAAGTGAGGGAGCAGCCGAGCTCTGTCTCTGTCAACACCTATGACACAGAAACAGCACAAGTCAGCACCCGGGAGGTGAGGGTGACCTGTCCGTGGGAGCCATCGACACAGATCTTCAGTCAGGCTTTGGATTTCCATAAGGTCTCCACCTCAGCAGTGAATCCAATGATACCTAAAATCCAAGGAGTAAGGAGACCATAAATCATTGTAAAAATCCTTTTGAAGCTGGAGGCAGACAGAATCTATGTGCTTCGGAGATTGGAGTGGTCAAGACTGGCCTTTCCTCGGGGCGCCTGGGAGTACCCAGTGGTTGACAGTCTGACTTTGACTCAGGTCGTGAACCCGGGGTCCTGGGATCGAGTCCTGCATGGGGATCCCCGCAGGGAGCCTGCTTCTCCCTCTGCTTGTGTCTCTTTCTCTCTCTGGATCTCTCACAAAAAAATAAATAAAATCTTAAAAAAAAAAAGAAGAAGAAGAAGAAGATTGGCCTTTCTCTTCCTTCACAGGACTGGGCTCGGATGCTGCTTTCGGCCTTTGGGATTATGCCTACATGTGAGCATACTTAGCAAAGGCTCCAGATCAGCATGGTTGTAAAAACACAGTTCTGATACTCCACAGCCTTCTTTTCTCATTTCTGAGTAATCCTAGATGAATGACATTTTTTGTGGCGTTTTAGGCAACTGGCACATCGCGGCCATCTGGCAGCCAGCGAAGGAGGACACCTCTGACACTGTAAGGTGACCCGCCAGTGGTTAAAAACAACGAAAGGTGGTTGCTGTTTATTCCCAGGGAGCAGCGTACACCTGCGGTTCTTCGCTCATCAGTATTCACGGACGCCTCTTCACACCGAAGCAGCCACTGCTGTTGAAAATCCTTTTTAACTAGACAAAATATTTCGGCAACTGTTGCTCTTTGTGAGAAAAATAAACAACGGGCAAACAGAAAAAAGGTAAAAATGAAGTAATCTTAAATGCTTGCTTTGTTTCAGAAATGGGATGTCAAAATTCAGAGATATCAAAATGCCAGGGGTGTTCTTATAGTTGCTTGTAACTGTTCAATGACTTTGCAGGGTAACTCCAAACTCTTTAGTTTGGGCATGAGGCCTTTTGTAGTCTAGATCTGGTCATCTTGTAATTTGATCTGCACAACTCACAAACAGTAGATTTATCTCTCACCTGAGAAGAAATCCTCGGTAGGTCCCTGAGCACTTATTTCCTTCTCCTTCCTGTGTCTTTGTCTCTATTCACACGGCTTCTGACTCTTGGAAAGCATGTTCCCTACTGTCCACCTGAAAATGCCTCCTTCAAAACTCAGTTTCCCTAAACTCTCAAAAAACTCACCAAGCACTTCTTTTTGCATTCCCATGCGTGTCCATTTAATCATATAAAGTACGTAGTATAATTGTCTGGACACCTGCTGCCCCCCACAAATTTGTTCATTTAACAGAGACTCAGCAATAAATATGTATGAGGCCCTGCTCTGAGCACAGGGAAGATAGCAGTTGTAGAAGTCAGGGTCTCCAAATGAAAGCACTACTGAGGAATTTACAACAGAGGAGGTTTAATTCAAGGTATTGGTAAGAGAAGATGAAAATCAAACAGGGTAAGGGGAAGCTGTCCCTAAGTTAACAGCACCGGGAAGGGGGCATTCTGGGACTGGACAAGCTAACAGAGGAAGAGAACCTACAAGAGCCCAGGGGTGGAGATCATCTTTCAGAACCCAGAACCATGCCCCGCAGGAGCTGGCGGGAGGCAGAGGGGAACAGCAGCTTCTGCTAGAGAGGCCAACAGAGGAACAAATGGAGGGAGAAATTCCTGTCTTCTCCCTTCTGTTCCTCAGTCTCCTGCTAGTGCTTCCCATTGACAAGTCCATCTGGAAGCCATCTAGAGCAGGAGCATGAGAAATACAGTAGGTTTGGCTCCCACTGTGACACAGAGCAGAGCAGTGGAAGGGTGCAGGATGGATCTGAGGGCAAAAATGCCCAGGATTAGCACAGCAGTTAATAAATCTTTTAAATTTTCTCCTACCCTCATGAGTACATGGGCATTTCATTCTATGTCACTTCTGTATCTTTAACTCCTGGCATAGGGATTGCACCTACTACGTGGCCAACATGCATCTTGGATGCCTTCACTGAAGAATAAAAAATCATAAAGATATATAATCTTTATGATCTCATGGTTCCCTTTACATCTCTGACAAACTGCTCCGCAAGAAAATACTTTGGAAGGCTTCATCTCTTGATACCAAATAAAGAGCGTAGCTTCCACTTCCCGCATGGGTAGCTTATGGGTCCTATATGCAGGTTATGTTTTCTGTGGTGTTTTGCTTTGGGCCTCATAAATCTGATACTCTTCCAAGGTTTCATAGTCCAGAAGATTATCAAGGTCACTGTACCCCGGGCAATGTGAGCTGCTGTGACAATTTCTGGGTTTCATTCTGCTGTATTTCGCAGAGCGTTGCCTGTCCCTACAGCCCCTTTTACAGCTGCTGTATTCAACATTCTGTGAGTGGAGCATTCAATTTGCCTTCTGAAGCCTGGGCACAGCATAGGGCACCGGAATTGATCTCAAGCCCTTCTGGAGCAGACATTTCCAGAATTCTGCTGAACTTGTTGGCAAAACTCTCTAAGTGTTGTGAGTAGCATTTCTATGAGCAGCTGTTCTTCTCATTCCTCTAAGGTCCTCTCACTGGCCAAGGTCTTTTCCTGGGCCATCATAAATGCCAAAATTAGTTCTAAAGGCCCAGGTAAAAACTCTTCATAAACACTGCATAAAAGTGATTCTGTTCAGCAAATATTTTGGCATGTTGATTCTGTGGTTGGCCTTGTGCTGATCAGAGGGAGGGATCCAAAATCACAGGGCAGTTAAGAATGTGAAGTCAAGTTGGATGATTCCACCATTCAATGAATTTGTGACCATGACCGAATCCCGTGTTCTTCTACCTCAATATTCTAATATGTAGAATGGGGGTAATAACAGCATCGACCTCAAAGATCATTGTATTAAGTGAGAACAATGTATTGTGCAGAGTATTCATCATCATCATCATCATCATCATCATCATCATTCAGATTAATAAGGACACGGGGCACAGACTGTACACTCCTGATGGGCGGGGATTAAGGTGACTTGGAGGCACCCCGTGGCTGGCAGAGAACCTAGAGAACACTTAATTACTTTTTTTTTTTTTTGAGTTCTACTCAAATAGAACTCAATACTGAAATGTATCACGTTGCTTACTATGTCTGTCCTATTAGAAAATGCCCTACTTTCAGTCCTGATTCATTCAGTTGGGGAAAATCCATACTGTATACAGCACCCCAGCCTCTACAATGTCTCTTGGCTTTTTCTCTGTCTGCCCTCAGTTTGCATTTTGGGACCAATGGAGCTTAAGAGGGAGAGTAGAGAACAAGGAAATAATAAGGAAAGCAGAGATGAGAAAGGCAGAGTCAGAGTAAACAGAGAGAGGGGGCCAAAATAAGACATGGCTCCCAGCACTGGAAGGGAATACAATTAATGAAAAATGATTCTCTTCCACCGCACATTCTGTTTCCACTCTCATGTGGACCCTTGTGCAATTGCCTTCACGTAGAAGGCCTGCCTCCTCCTTCCCCCAAAGCACCAAAATCGTTGGTCCAATGATGTGTTTCTACTGGGCCCACAGGGGTATTTTCAACATAAGACATACTTCCCTGATAGGCCCGTGTAGGTACCGCCTAGAGGCCCAAATGTGATCTCGCTTTTTTTGTTCATTAATTCATATCTGCACTGGGCAATTGGCTCATTTACTAAGGTTTACTAAGTGCCTCCTCTGTAGCAGGCACGGGACTAAGGCAAATGGGACAGATGAATACATCCTGGGCCTCAGCCTCAGAAGTCATAAAGAGACATCAATGCTAATGAATAGTTATATTAGTGAGATTACTTTAGAGAGAAGTACATATGAGTGCTGTATGGACAAAGAACTAGGAATGACTAAGTAAAATATGGAATTTTTCTTGGCTACATATCCAGTCTTTTTCAAAACTTCTCATTCTCTTCTCTCAACATTCAATTATCTTGGTCAGTTCAATTAGTCTATTCAATAATTATTTATCAAGTACTTGCTATATGCTGACCTTTGCAAATATCTAAAGTATAAGTGATACTTTATTGGGGCATTGGGTGGTTCAGTCAGTTGAGTGCCTGACTCTTGATTTCAGCTCAGGTCATGATCCCAGGGTCATGGGATTGAGTCCCAAGTCAGGCTCTGCTTTCAGCTGGGAATCTGCTTGAGATTCTCTTCCTCTACACTGCTCCCCTGCCCCACTCATGTTTGCTCTCTTGCTCTCTCTAAAATAAATAAATCTTTAAAAAATGATATTTTTTCCTCCTGGGTCTTCACAAAATATTAGAGAGATCAGAAAGAAAAAACAAAAAACCCTCATGGCACACCTTCAAACAACAGAGATTACAGTGTGGAAGGTCATGAAGGAGACAGAGGTTAACTTGGGCTTGCAAGTATAGATTGGGGATAAGTATCTGGAAGACAGAAGAAAATGACCTTCTAGGCAAGGAGAGAAACTTGGAGCATGAGAATAGACAGACATGGAGGGCTAAAAGGACGTAAGAAAAAGAATGGCTGAATTCAGAGTGTTGGGATGGAGATACAGTGGAGATAAGGTTAGATTGATGGGAATAGTCAAATTATGCAAAGCCTAGATCTCAGGGGAAAAAAGTCTAATTAATTAGAGTATCCACTATGCACTCTGTACTCAGGAGTCCATTCTGTACTTTCTGGGAAAACAATGAATGAATGAATGAATGAATGAATGAATGAATGAATTACAGTCTTTCTTTGGCCAATTGAACACATTGGATAGTTCTGTTGTGAAGAGAGACTGGTATCTTACAGCCTGTACTTAATATTTAACTCCTCACCTTTGCCATCTTTATTATATATCACTCCCTGTCTCTTCCTTGAAACCTTTTCACTGTGATCTCTCCGTTGTTGTGAGGTCTGTTGATGGTTATGTAGAAAATCGTGGTTACCTAGATTCCTAAATTGTGCTCATGTTGCTCACTTTTGTCTGCAAGTCCTAAGATGATGACAGCTTGTTAATAACGTCACAACCTAGTATGGACTAACCTTTCACCTTCTCATCTTCCAGAATGACGTTTCTGGAAATATGTCAACATACTTGGTTTGGAGTGCAGTTGTGGGGGTGTGGGTAAAAGAACAGCTGCAGTCGTGCTGAGGAAAGCACTAATGTAGACAAATAAAATGAAAAACAGAGGGCAGCCCTGGTGGCTCAGCGGTTTAGCGCTGCCTTTGGCTCAGGGCATGATCCTGGAGACCCGGGATCGAGTCTCACGTCGGGCCCCCTGCATGGAGCCTGCTTCTCCCTCTGCCTGTGTCTCTGCCTCTCTCTCTCTCTCTCTCTAATAAATAAATAAAATCTAAAAAATTAAAAAAAAAGAAAAACAGACAAATAAACATATATATGGAGAGAGCCCCGAAGAGCTAGACAACTCAAAAGCATTAAAGGTGGCAGTCCTATAAAGAAAAACCAACTAAGTTACTAAGCATTTAAACAAATTGAATATTGTTTCTAAAAGGTAGCATGGGAAATCAGTGTGAGACAGCCAGGATCCACAAGAGGCTCTACTCTGAAATTTCTCTTGCTACTCTTCCTGGTGTCAGAGGGCTCTGAGATTATCGGCCTTTTCTCTCTGCTGCTTCTGACCTGGCTTCTTTGCTCTATTGGCTGTGGAAGGAATGAAAGGCAACTTCCTTAACTTCTCTCCTAGGGCCCACCTCTTCAGCCCACGCCAGTGAAGGAAAATACACGTGGCTAATTTTTCTAGGTTTTCCAAGGGCTTTTCCATTCTGGAAAGAAGACCTGAGTTTATTGGGATCCCTTCCCAACCCTCTTTCTTTTTTGCCCACAGGAAAAACGTAGTCACAAGGATACTCAAAGGAATAACATAGCCTCATGTAATATGGAGAAGTTTCTCTCTTTGTGCATCTCCTGGGAGTTTCATTAATGAAGCTGAAACAGAAGTTTATCCTTCCTGAGGATGAGAGGAGAAACCAGCAGCGACTGGAGGCTACAGTTCTGAGGGAAAGAGTCTTAAGGGTTTACCCTCTCCTTTTTCTCTAGCTAACAACCATACAAATCCTGACCAGGCCTGCCCAGTCTGACGTGAGAAACGGGTTGTGAGGAAGATATCAAACAGTATTTTCAAGACAGATTAGGAAACAGAGAGAACCAGGATCCCAAGTTGAGGTTCAGCTATTTTCTTTTTTTCCCCCACAGGGGATTTCTAGTTGCTATTGGAATGAGTAGCATTTTGTTGTAGTGAATTTGCAAAACAAGATTTAGACATATTAATTTATCCTCAGTTTATAGTTTGGTACCATTGGGGTGGAAGAGCAGAAACCACTTAAGGAAGTACCGGTAGCATACAATAGTACTGCTTTGGCCACAAATTCTTCAAATTATATATGTCTTTATTAAAAAATATTTGCTGCTAACTTATTCAGGTCTTGGAGCATACCAAAAGATAAAGACTTTTATCTGGAGGAGCTCCCAGTCTAGTGGAGGAAATGAAGAAAGGCTGTCGCTCTTACCAGCACAATGTGTTGGAACCCACGAGAAATGTTCACCCTAATGGCTGTAAGACTGCATCTGGTAACAGGCCTCAGAGAGGAGGTAAGATTCCCTTTGAGATTTTTAAAGAAAGATTAAAGCAACGGATCTGACAGTGGTAATGGGTAGAATGAACTGACTCGTAGGGAAGTCCAAGGTTTGGTGCATCCAGGTATTAATGGGGGATCCTGGTTTGACTGGAAATAAGTCATGTGAAGTGAGTAGATAGATAGAAAACTATTTGGTTTCTTCATATAGGGCTTCAATACTGTGTTAGAATCTGTGGTTCATGTATGAATGAGAAACCACAAAATCTTCTGAGCAGGATAGAACCCTGATGAGGAGATCTTCAAGGCTGGGTGAGAGATTTCCTTCCATGTCCCCACCTATCACATCATGCAGCATCCCGGACTGTAGTTGCCTTTGTCTGTACTTTCTTAGTGTGGACTCCTGTTAAGGCAAGAACTACGTCTTGGAAGGTGAAAATGAGCATATGGAGAACATGGATCACAGAAACTGGTACACACAATGGGCTAAAAATATATATGATTTGAATAGATAAATGAAAATAGTAGAGCTGACAAATATTATAGCATTTTAAGGGAGCAGAGATATTTTGGATGGAGGCTTGACAGCTCTTGGAGACTGAGTAGATGTAGCAGGCAAGAGAAATAGTTTTCAACGTGGTGACTTTGGGAATGGAACAAAAATAACGTAAGTCTTGAGCACTGCTATTTCGATAGAAAAATGTGCTAGTGCAAGCTTCCAAACCCTCATTGTTGGAATTATGCAAGCCAAAATACCATTCCTGATCCCTGGAAACAGATGTCACTCAGACAATATTATAAAACAAAATCAATGTTTATGAAGTTTACTATTTGCTTATTTTTAAAAAAAAACCCTTCTGTACACTAAAAAGCAAATCTATGTGTTTGTCAGATGCCTTTTGAATGTCTATATGTAGCTTAGTATCTTGCCTCATGTCCAACGTATGACCAGTCCTTTTTGCCCTCTACGAAATAAGAAAACTCCCATTAAGGAGAATGGAAAGAAAATGATGGATCTATTATTCTTCATTATACTATGTAGCTAAATGGTATAATGTTGCCCTGTACTTCTCCTAAATCATCCTGATTGATTAGCAGATGTGGACAAGGTATGAAAGCGATGGAGAGAGACAGTGGTCCCCTTTAGTCCAAAGTGTGTGTGTAGGGGGGCATTCTCTGTCCGCTTTCTTCAGTAATGCTAATAGAAATTTAAAATGCTTTTTAATTATAAGGTTATAAAAATTAAACACTGCATGTTTAACATCTTAAAGTTATGAAATTAAGCATAACATTAGCAAAGAGAGACTGCTGGTATTGATAGGTAGAGAATAATGTTCAGGAATGCCATTTTTTACCCAAAGACGCCCCCCCCCCCCCAATTGCATTAACTATGCCAGTGCTCCAAGAGAACTACAAAGTATTGCAGAAATTTGGAACAGAGAGACATCATTTATGGCTGGGTGATCCAGAAAGTATTCATGTACTTGAGGGCACATGAGTTTGGCCTTGAATTATGGATAGATGTGCAATACGCAGAAACTCAAGGAAAAATATTCCAAATAATAAATTGCAGGAGGCTACACTGCTCCACGGCTGCTGCATCTCGGCACTAGAATATTGATTATGCTGCAAGCCTACAAGTATTAAGAAATACGTATCCCAGAAGTTAACCCAGAAACACATAAAGAATAGAAATGGTCCCAATTACACAGCTGCAAAAATTTAGTTAGATGTCAGAGTAGTAAGTATGTATAATAAAATTCAGGTTTGTTACAATTTATACCATGTTAGAAGAAAGCAATTCCTTTGGAAGGAACCTTATTTCACCACTGACTTATAATTATAGATGTACTTAATTCCATCACTGATTTATTTTTATTGGTAATGAGGATTAGTACTTTAGCTTAAAGTATCTCGCTTCCATGTATGTCAAGTAGTTAATGACCTGTAAATGAACTCTTAAATATGCTAAAGAAGCTCATTATTTAAGGTAATTATTTAGCAAAGCAATGATCCTTTGATTATGCAAATTACTGACATTAAATTATAAATCTGTGAGTACCCAGTTTTATGTTTCATTCCAGGCCCTCAAAATGACCTTCCAAAGCAGGTATTGCTTGATCCAAAGTTAGGATGAGTAACAGGAGGATGAAAGCATATACCTCAAGGCTGACGAGAGAGATGTTAGCAACGTTTCCTTCAGCTGATGGAGTTGGGAGCTGGAGATGATGATGATGATGATGATGATGATGATGATGATGATGATAGCTGTGGCTTGTTATGTTCCTCCTGCTGAGTAGTTGTTTAGATTTATGAAAATATTATGTGCCAATCTTAAGACACATTCTAAAGATTTTTGGCTTTAATGTTGCTTTATTTGAAAACCATCTCCATCAGACAGATATTTATGAGTTACTTTTTATGTATGTAATAAGTGTCAAAACATTTATTAGGTACCGAAAATAATGTGTGCCTGATAGGAAGGAAGAGGGGTGACCAGGGGGCAAGAAGCAGACAATCAATAAACCTTTTCACCATGTGCTAAGTGAGATGGATGAGCTCTGGTCAGATACTCAGAGAAGACTTAGAACAATCACTTGGTCCAGTCTGGGAGAAAGAGGGAAGGTGGTGGAGGAAGTGAAAACAGAATGAAAGTGAAGGGGAGTAAAATGTGGAGACGGGAAGTAGGGCTGTCTTAGGCAGAGAGAAAAAGCCTGAGAGAAGTGAGTAGTAATGGGCTGTTCTCTGGACTGCGAATAACTCAGTGTGACTCCAGTGCTGAGTGTAAGGATCGCTGTGGTGGCGGTGCAAAATGAGGCTGGAGAGGGAAAAGGAGCCAGAAGTTTTATCTTGAGGAATATGTTAGGAGACACTGAAAGATTTTAAGTAAGGGGCCTATAAAACCAGGTTTACATTTCAGAAAGATCAGCATTATGAAAGGGGGTCAAGCCACTGGTGATATTAAAAATTCCAGTAGCTTATTTAGCTGGGACCAAAGGGCAGCAGGGTCTTATGTGAGCCGAGTTAACACTTCAGTTGCTGCCTCCAGGCCAGTGCAGATGTCTATTCACTAACATATAGAGGTATTCAGTATCTTAGCAATCATAAGGCTGCACTCATATGTCCTAGCTGAATATCTGTTCTGGGTAGAAGGCACTGGATTCGGTTGAGAGCCATTGGAGATCACTGATATAACCCATGTAGAAGTTAACAAAGTATGTCACAGGAGAAATCAAAACACTTGAATGCACTCAAGACACTCAGAAAGAGAAATTAAATGACTTGGCTATTAATTGGTGGTGATGGAGTGAAAGGGAGGGGAATAGGGGATGACTTGTCTCCTGGCTTGAGTAAACAGGTGGATGGAGTGGCCATTCATTGGGTCATTGAGAAGTGTGAAAAGGGAGTAGAATAGTCAGGGATAGGAAAACCAGTGAGTTTTTTATTTGACGTATCTCTTGAACACTGAGGAAGAGATGTTTGTTTAGCATTATATGATCCTATAAATTTGAAGCTCAGGAGAGAGAGGAACAAGAGCCGCAGGTTTAGGAGTCATCATTATAGGTGGGAGTTGAAGCCATTCACGGTGGACGATGTCTTCCAAGTAGAGCATATCGAGTGAGGTGCCACCATCTTGGACAGTGAGTCTTAGGTGTTCCCTAGGCAATAGTGCCTTGTACACACACACAATTGGACATCACATCAAAACCCATATGAGATTTACTAACCACTCTCTTACATATCTCAGTATTTATAGGTTTCCTAGGTTAGGGGTGAAGTGCATTCCCAAAGATGTCCCTTTGTGGATAGAATATTCCTCCCCTACTCTTCTTCACATGGAAAAATATGTGCTTTTATAGATGGTCTAGAAACACTGTTTTCAGTTAGCCCTACTCTCTTTCCTGAATACTAAAAGGAATAGGAGAATCTTAATTGATCTCCAATAAAAAATTTGGAGAAAAATTATTTTCAGTTTATATTAAGTTATCCTAACATATAAATTGGGTCTTTTGTTTACTAATTTACTGCTTTTTCCTAAATTCTACGTATTGTCTACCTATTCTTTTTCTTAGTTCTTCTCCAGGCCTCTGCGCCTGTAAGAACTATTAAAACCAATTCATAGCTTCTTGCTTTCTGTCTCTCTCAGAACTCCTGTTTGGGAAGTATGGCTGCCAGCATACTTCCCAAACTCCACTTCCATGACGTCATTCACCAAGAGCTGGCAATGACTTTTCCACTGTCAATTATACCAACTGCATACTGCACCCCCTACCCCCGCCCACTCTCTAGAATAAAATCACACCTAGCCTATGAATGGTTTTGATGATTCCCTGATAGAGATCCTCAAGGCAATCAGACCTAAATCTTCATTGACTCAGCCCCCTAGTCTGCATAATTCACACACTTGTTTTCTGTTTTTGCTGAGCTGGGGTCTCAGCAGTAAGAAACATGGTTTATTAGAAAGAGCACAGAGATAAGACTCGGAAACTCTGGCCCTAAGTTTGAAGCCTAGTGACTCTTTTGACAAGCTATTTAATTTCTTATCTCTGAGAGATAAAGAAATCTGCTAACACCTTTCATAGGGTTATTCTGAAGGGTAAATGAGATCATCTATGTGAACGTGCTTTCTAAATTATAAAGTGCTAGATAAAGCAAACCCTATGTAATCAAAATTTCTCTTATCTGAAATTCAGGAATACACGATTTTTAAAGAATGTATATGTTTGATAGCTTTGAAATTTTCAGTGTTCTTAGATACAAGTCAGAAGTCACTACTATATGAAATAATTAAAAAGAAGGACCCAGAGGTTGGGAACAGAAATAGAGACAAAATAAATACTCAACAAATTCTTGGGGATTCTCAACATTGGTTTTCCAAAAGAGTGGGCTTCAAAGGGTTTCAAATAGAAACCCTAGGATGTAGAGGTACATTCTTGCCAACTATATTCTTATGATGAGGAATGCAGATAATTGTAAGAAGGAATGGCAGTTCCAAAAGTAAGACTGAGCCATGAAGTCATAAAGATATACAAAATTTGGATGAGGAAAAGCTAAAAACTCAAAAAATTAAGTGCTTTCTAATATATGTGTTATCTGCAAAAAAGCAGAAGCAGATGAGTAAATCATTGTAACTTTGTTGCAAAAAGATTACAAAAAGTATCTGGTGAATAAGCAAATGGAAATTAGCAATATAGTACTCATTGGCACTAATTTAAGGTTTCAAAATGTCCTTTGGATTGCAGTTTTTAATTCAATGATTTCAAAATTATTTATGAATTTTTGCGGGTTCACTCAAGACCCTTGCATTGGTAAGCCTACTTTCCTTCATATGCCAATCTTCCTTTCATTTTGGTTTTAAAGGCCTTTTCCTCAAGTTGGGGAAGGTCTATGGGATGTTAAGGGTTGGGCTAACACCATGGTATTTCCCCCTTACCTATGATGTAGATTATCTGTTTGTTTCCTAAACATTGCTTGCATTTTTGGCCTTTTCCATTCAACATTGTTGTTTTTGTGAGATTCATGAATTATTTCCAAACATGGTTTTGCTTTTCCCAAGTAGAAGGTTCCTTAAGGCCAACACAAAATATAAAACTCTCTATTCCTTATAAGAATATTGTAAACTCTAAGTATGCACATAGACTCTTAACAGGTATTTCTAGAGTAACTGAAATCAAGTCTAATAAACAGAAGTTAACTCTCTATGGTTTCTCAGCTGTAAATGTAACATGAGTAAAAACTGTTACTTCTTATGAGAATATAAACTTAGTTCCTCATATTTACTATTAATGTATTTAGAAAACCAAATTTGTTTATGGACTAATGTCTTATTCAGTTAATGAGATGTTATAAAATGTAGTGGTTTAAAAATCATTTTCCAATTACTAATCAAGCCAGAAATGCTTAGAAAATTCAAGATGATTCATTTGAAATGCTCCTTTTGATATTATGCCTAAGTGTTTATAGAGCATATCTACAAAACATATAAATTTTTTTTTTGTTTCAATCCTGTAGTTCTTGACAGAATTTGAAATTAAAATGGTACTCAACATGACCAATTAAATATATTGTGACTATTTGGGGGGAATATTGGTAAGAAGGCTTTTTTTAAATACCCCCTTATTTTAAAAGTATTTTATAAGTGAAAAAAGGCAAAATCGTTTTTAGAGTTTGTTGAGAACTTCAAAAATCTAGTCCCCAGAAGCAAGATTCATCATCAGGAGAGTATCTAAGACCTAGCCAAGTTTTCAAAATAGTGCCCACATATACCGTACTTGTTGAACAAATTCAGATTTATTGAAAGTAAACATTTACATTGGCTACAATGTTAGAACTATTACAAAGCTGGATAAAAGAGGCTTAAGTAGCAATAGAAAGCAAGTGCAATAAAAAGTGAATAGAGAAAATATTTGGCCTTAGTGATCTCTTGGCAGTATTTACATTATGTACATATTGTTAAATATTTATAATAACTCTAAGGCACCAAAGGCTAAATAGCAGGTTGCAATATACTATTTTGTGCACAAAAGTCAAGAAATTTATTGTAAAGAAGGCTGGATAGTTAAAGAAACATAGGCATATCTTAATGTTTACATAAAGGAGTGGCTGCATTTTTTTAAATCTCAAATGATACATTAAATATTGGGCAGATTGAAGAAAATATTTTTAGAACATTAAATTATGTTGACTATGTAAATAAGCACTATTTTTTTTTACTGACTTGCTGGTAAATGTGTAATGTAATCTATTCTTCAACACAGCTTTTTCACACTCATGGATATGTTTTGTCTAAAAACTACTTGAAATTCTTTTAACCTACAAAAACTTATCCTAATATATCATACTGTATACAAAAGCTCCAGGAAAAATTGACTGGACAATAATATACATCAAATTTATATATAATCTGACAAAAATTTAGCAGGCATTCAATGCCAAAATAATTGAATATTCAGTCTGCCATTCTGGCAAAGCAGTTGAGTATTTTAATCCTTTAACTGTTAAGTGAGCAATTGTTTGTGGCTTAGGTGAATTGAAGTCAAATTGGCCCATGGAGAAACCAATCTGAAAGGGAACTAATTATATTCAAATTTTGCAACTTGAAACCCCTTCATATAACTCACTGGGTTGTACCTACTATCATTCATCACCAGTGACTGAAATATCCATATTACTGCACTGTCAAGAGGTAACTGACAATATCTATGTCCAACACAGTCTTGACCATTGAATTATTTGATAACTTTCATTTGCAAAATTTTATTTGTTCCTTCTACTGGAAACCCAATTTACCTTCACAAACAGTCTATCATTTGTCTTGAGGTAGTGTTATAATGAAGAATTCAGCGAAACAATCGAATAACATCCTAATATTTTTTAAATGTGCTTCAAGTGCTACTATGAAATCCACATATTTAAGTGGTAGATAGTTCAAGGTTGAGTGGCCCTTCATGACATATGAAATTACTATTTGATGAAGGCATCCAGACATTAACAAAGATGATGAATTTTTCCTTAAAACTTTCTCAAATGCCATGCCCTCTGGCAAGGTATGATATTATGGTATAAAGTACTGCTAAAATTCTTTCAATGGTATTAAAAATTCATATACTTGCATATTAAAAGTTTTCTTTCTTTTAGCAAAGCAGACAATAACTGAGAGAGGTCTTTTCTAAACTCTTAAATTTTTCAATGAGAGATATTCAGAACATTAACAATAAATAGTTTTGGGGTTGGTTTCTTACATCACATATTTAATACTAAGCTTAAGGATGTGGCACATCTTTAAATTTTAAATTGAAAACTCCTCCATGTCCAACATTTGACTGAGATTTGCTGAGCAAAAAGAAATAAAAATAATTTCAACATAATGTAGTCTAAGGCACCTTTGGTGCCTTACTATAATGCATTCTATAGCACTAGGTTATATTATTTTTTCTCTTCTCGAATGTCCAGTCATTTTCTTCTCTTTTTCAATACAGTGGACAGTGAAAGAGGACAAATTACTTATAGGGAAATGTTCACAAAGTCAGTAACGCAGGAAAAAGTAGAAATAAATTAAGGTTCTTCTTCTCCTACTTCAAGAATGAAAATAAAAGATTACCTTTGTTCGGTGGGTTAATACTAAGTAGTAATGTCACACAATTAATATAACTATTACAAAGCATCAGTGAACAGACTTCAAATATTTTATAAATACAATACAATATCACATTTGGCATCATCAAATATGTCAATAGATAATATCTTTATGGGTTGACTGAATCAAGGCATGATAATGTTTAAGCTTCTAAATTTTAAAGACCTCCTTCGATCTTGTAAGCATGATATTCATTTACTACTAGTATATATTGAAATTAAATTCTTTAAAAATAAAGTAAGTATCAGCATACTATAGCTATCCCAATATCAAAAGTTCAATTAAAAGAACTTTAATTGCTCTAATACTTAGAATATTTGCTTACAAAGGATCTGAACTTAATTTTCCAAAATAAACTTAAAATCTGTCATTCTGCATTGTAATAGCATTCAATTAATTACCTTTAGGAGACATCTTATTTTATTATCATAAAAGATGTCTATTATCTGTAATATTTAGGAGGCATTAAAACTATCAACTACTTTCCTTGTTCTAAGAGGTGAATTTACTTTTATTCTTGAACTGGCAATAGGAGTTTGCATTAAGCCAGTGTTTGCTCCCTGAAATGCTCTCCCCTGAGTCCTCCAAGTTACCCTTCCAGTTCAGATTTTAATACTACACTCCTTACCGATCACTCAACTGTTAAGTCAGACCTTAATGGATTGGGTCCATGGTTTTAAAACTGTGCTTGGAGGCACTGAACACTGTTTTGGGAGGTGCGTCAATGATGCCAGTGGCCACATAGGTGGGGCTCTAAGACCTCAATTTCTAAATCCTGCTAGTACATCTTCGTAGTTATGGTATTTATAGAATGTGCCACAAAATTAATTTGAAAAATTATCTTGTTGCTTAAAAATGTTTTTAAAACACAAAGGGATTTGGAAGACTTGGGGAATCTTGACAGGAAAAAAGCAAGTGGTCCTTTTGTCCTGTGTAGTCTTCAAGTATCTGGTCACAGAACACTAGGTAAAATGCTCTATTTTGGCCCTACCATGCCAATACTGTCCCTCAGTCTGGCTTTGGGTTCAGAGGCACAAATCAGAATAGATCAATGTTTTAAGTGTATCCTATAACAATGATTAATATCCCAACCACTTCAAGTCTATTTTTGCAGAAATTAAGTGGCATAGCGATTATTTACAGTATTAGAAAACAAACAATTAATAAATACTTCTTGAATAGCAACCCTTAACAACGTGTATGACCTTTTCGCTCACCTTTTATGCCAAAGGAAATAAACATAGAAGTTATAACATTATACTTGCAAATGACTAAACATTTTTATTTATTTATTTTCTTTCTAAATAACTGAGCAGCAGATATGAGCCTTGATTCAGGATTTGAATAGAGTGGCAGACTTGCTAATTAAATTGCTCTCATGAATGGCCTTATTCCAAAGACATCATGTAGGAAAATAAACACCATCAATTAAAACTTATGATGAATATGAATAACTTTAGGACTCAAAGAAATAGAAATGATTTTGATGAGCACATGACTCTTGAAAGGAAAATGCTGAGAGCTGGTGTTATTATTCTTATAAACTTATTTGTGTTCTTTTAATATAAAAGAAACTTCAAAGTTTATCTTCTTTCTCAATACGAAAAAAACTAAGCCGAGGTATTAGATGAAAAAATATAAAAAATGCTGGTGTGGTATAAATAAATTTTAAAAATGCTCCATTGTAGGAAATAAAAAATATAGTTTGTTTAAATTTTGAGGCCCTTCTCTTAAACATATAATCATTTAAATATAGATTTAGTCCACCTGGGGCATCTATGTTCCCCAAATTATAACTGTTAGATAACATCACGAAAGAGCTGAATTTTAACTGAAGGGAAAATTATTTAAACAAATAGAAAAATTGTAAATATTTTCAATGACTGAATGGTGGTAAATTTGACTCATATCTTGGTTTATGTCCAGATTTACTGCTTACTATTATTCTTTTCATTAAATGAGCATAGACAGAATTGTGGAGCTGTGCTATCTGTTGTTGAAACACATATATGTGTATACATACACACATATATGCACAGTCACACACTTTGATGTATCAATCTATAGATATGTACATTACATACTCTTGGGCAAAGCACTGCATCTAAGACCTAATTATTTTTGTATAAGAAAAAAATAACAGGAGAATAGGAAACATCCCTCCCCAAAACATTTGAATGCTCATACCACTAATTAAACAGCACATCAGAATGTGCAAACGTACTTATTGCAAAGTATCATATAGATTTAGACGTCATTATAAAA
Source organism: Vulpes vulpes (assembly GCF_048418805.1). Classification (NCBI taxonomy): domain Eukaryota; kingdom Metazoa; phylum Chordata; class Mammalia; order Carnivora; family Canidae; genus Vulpes; species Vulpes vulpes. The sequence goes on from NC_132783.1 coordinate 122,829,323, forward strand.
TGTTCTCAGTTCTATTTTGTTAACCTAAAATGTCGGTATATAATACCAAATTTCCAATTAAAGAGTTTAATATAAAAATATCAGCACAAAACTGTTTTTTCAATCTGTTTATTGTGTGAGCAACCCAAACTTTAGTTTAAGTGCTGTTGTAATTTTATTACTAGATTCCATAACCCTACAATTGATAAATTTTATACCATTTTAGGTATTTAATGAGATACTTAGAAATACTAAGAAAAAAATCAGTATTCAAAGGGTTACTTTTGTTTATAATAACAATAAATTATTTTATCATCTTCTTCAGTTCAAAATCCAGCTTTGAACCCGAGGAAGGCTTTCAAATCATGTTAATTAAATGGTGGTCCTTTAACCAGTAGCAGTTTGATTACCAATTACTCGAAGGATCTCTTTGTGAATGCCTCCTTCTTGTGTGTTAATATTCGCATCTCCAACTTGGCCATCTTCATAGCTAAAACCCAAAAAAAGAAACAGAGGACATTTTTAAAGGGATAAAATATCCAAAAAGCACTTAAGCCACCTTAGAAATGCTATTTGGTACCTAAAACCTTTAATAGCCAAAGGGAATGAGCAGTGAAGAAGTTATTTCTCAGGTGTATTTAATAATGTGTGTGCATTAATAAACACAGAAAAGCCTGCTAAACACATGATCATCCTACATCATGCCCTGTTTGCCCCTTCCTTCCTTTTTCATCCCTAAAGCATTGCCTGTGCTGCAGGAAGCACCTTGTGTCTTTGGCCTGGCAGACTTTTCCCTCAGCAGTTGTTTTATGAAGCCTACTCTGAAGGAACCTACCAGCCTTAGCTTTCCATTCCTTAGGTTCAAAACTTGTTAGCCCCACTCGTACTTCAATCATTTGTTTATTTTCTGATCTGTGACACTTCAGAAATTACTTCACTTTCTGCCACTGCTCTGCCTTCTAATTATTATTCTGTTGTGATCGGTGCCACCTTTTTTCCCCTTATCACTGGTTGCTCTATGTAGACTGACTATAGAAGATATTCTTATTTATGCTGGTACTTCACAGAGGAATGCAAGTGTGCTAAGTTTAGCTAAGCTACAGAAGTGGAGATATAGCATTAAAGGACAGCGATTACTAAGTCCTTTAGAAAGAAATAATTGCATTTTAGATGATTATTCATTTCCTCAAATAAACTTACTTGGGCAATAAGAATTTTCCAAGAATGGGTTTTTAAACTTCCATGGTAATATTCAGAAGGAGAATAGGTGATGAATTAATTTTACTTCATAAAAATGACTTCAAGACAGAAGCTTTCGAGAAGTGGTAATTACTTCAAAGTAGATAACCAGGGGTGTAAGCAGTCTCAAAGATTTATGCGCACCACTGTCTTTTCCTCACCACATTAAAATTCTGAAATAGCACAATACAGGAAAATGGAATAGATGACACACAGCAATGAGAACTCCGGTCCTTATGTAATCCACTGCTTAAATACCTAGTGATCACTGCATTTGTATCAAGTTTAAACTCTTAAGAACTCACCCCCTGTTGCCTATCAACTTGATTAATTTGATCCATATAGTATGTACACACACACACACACACACACACACACACACGAGCGTACGCATATGTACGTGTCCGACACTCACTGTGAAGAAAAGAAAGGGATATGTGGCACATGGCTCACTTAGAATTATTTTCCCAGGAGACCAAACTGTAAAAGTGCTGTGTTAATTAAGTGGAGAATGCTAAAGCGAAATGTTTTAAGCACTGTCTGAATCCAATTTGGTGCTTTGTGGCAAACTGTGTAAAAGATACATTTTACTGGGCAAGTAAAATATGTTATACTTGTTTTTGTGCAAATCCTGGCTACCCATGGGACAAAGGGTAAACTAAGCCATCCATAATGCTGAGTCAAGGCTGGGGAGGCAACCTGGCTTGCAGGCTCATCCCAAGAGAGAGAATGGTGTTTACCAAGCTGATCCAGCTAGTTCCTCAAGGATCTGGATTTTGGAAAGCAAAAAACACTACCAAAAAGACAACTGGAGAGACAAAGAAACCATAGTGCTTACACATACCAGTCCACATGGCTCTCTCCTCATTTTCCTAATACACATTTATGTTCGTTCTCTATGGCATCTGTGTCCTCTGTCCACTGGACACAAAGTTGAGTAAGATACTCTTGGCTTAACTGATACTCAGCCTACATATTACCATCTCTATTCCTTTCAATTTAAAATTGACCTTTGAGATTTGTCTACAGTACATTTTAACTGCTCCTGCTTTCCTCAACCCACTGCAATCATTCTTCTGACCCTACCACTCTACTGAAAGTATGGACAATGGTTACCCATGGCCTCATAGATGAGAGATTCAGATTTTACCTGCTACGTCTGCAATATGTGATACAGTCGACTGCTCTTTTTTCCTGAAGCTATATTATCTCTTCACTCCCTAGTTGTCCCTTTGATTATTAATTCTCAGTTTCTTTCATCTCGTCTTCTTCCCTGGCCTCCCATTTCAAGGCTGGTTTTAGCCACAATTCACTCTCAGTGTTTTCTCTTTTCATGATATGCAAACTCTCAATTATTTTGGTCTCTCCCGCTGCTTTAATTATCACCCACATGCTGATTCCTAAACTATATCTCTAATCCTTACATATTTCCCTAACTATAATTTTCCCACAGAAATCACAAATCTAGTATATTCAAAGCTGAGCTTAATTTTTTTACCCAAGACTCCTTTTTTACTCTATCAAAGTCTCAATTTGGAGTACCATCATTTACCCAGTCTCTCAACAAGAAAACTTCAGCCATTCTCGGCTCTTCCGTGTGCCAAAATCCAATAAATCACCAAGTTATCTTGCTTCTGTTTTCCTAATTATTCCCAGTTGCATCTTCTCTTCATTTAATGCTAAAACCTTCATTCAGGGCTTCATTATCATTTGTCTAAACAAGTGATTTTCAAGTCGCAGGTTACGTACAATTAGCAGGTTCTGAAATTAACTTAGATTGTCCAGGCTAGCATTTTTCAATGAAATTAGAATAGGACATGGAATAGTAAAGTCACCACACAAAGTAAGCATTGTTTTTTCTCAGGTCACAATGTCAAACGCATTTTCTTTTGGAATGAGAAATACTGACCTAGATGATTATAAGAACATTATAACTGATCTCTCTGTCTCCACACTTAGCCCCATCGTCCCTCCTATAAGATGATTTCCTGCTCTGCTTGAGTGATACAAATGGCCTCCACTTCACTTGCAGCACAAAACCAATGGCACTGGCATGACACACTGGGGTCCTTCATAACCTAATCCTAAATTTCCTCTCCAGCCACATCCCTCTCCTCCAATACTCTATCTCCATCAGATGGAAGGGTTTGATATCCCCAAATACTACCTGTTCACTGATACTTGAAAAACATTTGTAGTTAATGGAGAGAAGATGAGACTTATATTCTCTAAATAAACAGTAATAATATAAGACAGAAAGAGCCTGGGGTAGAGGGAGTAGAGAGCAAGAGCAATCGATTGAAATTAAAAATATTAAGAAAAATGCACATTTCTCCATTGCCTAGGATGCCCAGAGGAAGCATTTGTAAATTGGAAGGATAAAACTGGCCACAAGCATTCAGGTGTCTTAAATAATGAAGCATATATAATAATAAAAGGAAAGACAAACTACCATTTGACTTGGCCAACTGGCAGCATTTAGATATATGCATTACTGGTGGCATTAGGGCATTTACTACAATATGGCATACAGAATACTTTGCCGCTATTTATTAGTATTACAGACAAACCCTCAATTGCTAATTAAACAGTGAAGTTCATTTATGTCCAGAAAGCACCAATATTAAAAAAAAAAAAGAAAGAAATGGAGCAAGAATGATATCAATAGGGAAATGATACACTTTTTTTAAAAGATTATTTATTTATTTATTCATAGACACACACGGAGAGAGAGAGAGAGAGGCAGAGGGAGAAGCAGGCTCCATGCAGGGAGCCTGACGTGGGACTCAATCCCAGGTCTCCAGGATCACGTCCCGGGCTGCAGGCAGTGCTAAACCGCTGCACCACCGGGGCTGCCCAGGAAATGATACACTTGACTGGGGTCTTCTCAAGAAGGAAAAAAAATGAAACCATCTAAAAGGAGACAAGAATTACTTAAGTTCCCAGGAGCATAAAAAGATTACTAAAACTTTAATAAAAAATAAACCAATGTGCTTAAAAAGCTATGAGAAATAAAATAAAAGAACAGAGGGAATTTAGCTGTCTGGAACTCTCTGGGTATGTTAGAAAATTTTGTGGATAAAAACTTCTGAATGTACTGACAAGTTCTATTCCCAAACTGATGGAGCAACTTTGTGACAGCTTTAAAGAATGGCACACGTAAATTTGTTTTCAGACTGCCTGAATCTGGAACCCAGAAATGATAGCATTGTTTTTTTATTAGCAATAGAGAGGAGAAATTCACTGTGAACTGAATGATATCCAGCACTTCTCCAAAGTTCCTTAAGGTATCTGAGGCATTGTCTACATCACTGCTCATGTACCATATCTCGTCATTACTTTGGAACGTTCAGTCTTTGTCATTGCTTTCATTCTCTATGTGTGAAGTGTTTCTACAAATAGAATTTGCATCTTACTAGGGGAGATAATAGAGTTATGCAAATAACTGTAAGACAGGCAGCAAGGATAAGCAAGGACGAGTAAAATTTACAGTAGACAGACATCATGTCTGGGATGTCAGGAAAGACCCCATGGAAAAGACCACGTAGTTAAGTCATGGAAGGTCAGCTAAGGCTGAGCTGGCAAGAAGGTTCATCGTTTGAACTGAGAACAAAGGCATGGTAGTGGGAAAAATAATTCCACATTGTTTTCAAGAAATACTCTTATTCGATCAGTAGTTTGTACGGGTCGTTGAAATAAGGTAAAAAGGGCTCTATGTTGCAGAATGTCATGTTTTTATTTGCTAAAAACTACCAGTGTGTATGAACAGGGTATAATCGAAGCTCTGCTTTAGGACTATTAATATGATATAAACAGCATGATCCTAAAAAAAAATATATGCATGGAAATGTAGGCTACATACCAAAAGATTAACTGTAGTTAACTTCAAGTGGAGATATTATGGGTGACTTTCTTCTTTTTTGCTGACCTTTAATTTCAGTTTCTATACAATGAACGGGTGCCATTAGTGTAATAATGTTAATGTGCAATAAATTTGACATTGTACAAGATAGGTTAGGGGCAATGACAAAATCAGAAGCATGGAGAATAACTAGTAATCCTTTGATGGACTCTGGGGCAGAGAATGATACATCTGTGGAAACAAAGGTATCAAAAGGAGAAAACTGTATAAAGATATATGTTGGGCATTTAAGGAAAAAGAAATTAAAAACTACAGCTCAGGATTCAAGTGTCTTTGAGTAAAATTACTGCATAGATTGGGGAAGCCAAGAACTTGACTTGGGTATTTTAGCAAGAAGGGGTTCCACTTTGTACAAACTGATTTTAAGGTATGAGCAGACTTTTCGAGGGGAAATACCTAGCGAGCAGTTAAGTGTGGGCATTGCATTCATTCCTACTTCTCTACCAAGCACTGTGCTAGGCACACAAAGACAAAAAAAGCCCTACAGTCCCTGACCTCAAGATGTATACAGAACAATGGAGAAGACCATACATAAGAAAGAATAATCCAATGATAAAAAACATGCTTACGGACATCACGCAGTAACATAAAGAAGTAGCACAAAGGAGTCAAGAGAAGTTTCTGGGAGGAGGAAAGACATACACTAAAATTTAAAAGAGGAGTGGGAATTAGGTAAATTAGCATGAAGGCAGAGAGGAAGACGGAATCCAAGCTTACTGGAGAAAGGAAAGAGAAAATGTGGGAATCATAGCGTACAAGTTAGGTTGTGAAGCATAACATCTGGAGGTGAGAAATTGTGGGTGATAAAAACTGGGGGCCGTGAGGCTGAGGACTAAATTCCCTTGACCTTCCAATGAGGTGATGCTGAAGGAAGAACAAAGGGCTTGGAGGGTGAGTTGGTTCTCTTTGCAAAGGAGACTGGGCTTCATCTTATAAGGAACAAGCAGCTCCAAAGAGTTTTAAGTAGGAGAGTGATGTGGCAGTTTAAATCTTGGAAAGGGATCTAGGTTGCAGACAGAGAAATTGGATTTATTATAGGCTAGGGATAAAGCAAAGTTCCCGATCGTATCAGCTTGATGTCATATAGCTTATGTCACAGAGCTTCACTGAGCCATGACTGAAGGTTTGTCTTCCAAAGTTATAAATAACTTGTCTGTCTCCTCACTATGTTCCCATTCAAACGCTAAGGTGTTCCCCCCCACACAAAATCACAATGAAAGTTATCTTTCTTTTCACTGAATGGCCATTATACAATTCTTATTTTACAAATTTTTCTTGTAGATGCCTCTTTATATATATTCCAAACTTTGACCAAAAATAAAAACCGCACATAGTCCAAAATATTTTCCTTTTTAGCTTTGGCTTTGTTCATTCATTAAAAATGCACTGACAAACAGTTGTGCATCAGGTGCCAGGGGAGGTGCTGCAGGGTATTAGGACAGTAAAAGAAAAGCAACAGTAGGAGTCTGCCCTTTAGGACTGGATGGCCTCATGGAAAAGTCAAATACAATGAAAAAACTGAATTTTAAATGGAAATTCTACAGTGTGAGCTGCAGGACACCAGGAAGAGAGATTAATTTTGAATAGGAGCTTCCTAGAAGAGGTGGTATTTGAGTTAGACCTTAAAAGACAGACTTTGGATAAGAATTCCTGAAATTAATTTAGTGCTGAGATCTGCCCAACTCAAGAACCTGAACATACACCATCTCTCTTCTGCAGACTTGTCTGATTTGGTCCATCCCGTTCTTAAGTTTCTGGACTTATTGGCATGCCTTGAAAAACATGAAGGAGTGTATGCCTTAAATTTATCTAATAGGCAAAATATGGAAACAACTGATTTTGCATGCCTGCCTACTCTAAATCAAAGAAACACAAAAGCATTAAGCAGGTAGACTGTAACATCAAATAAGCAAGATATGCAAACCTAGCAATTCTTAACCTCTCCTTGGTCTGAGACAGTTGAGGGGGAAGACATACACTCTTACCTCTAATAGTTTTCATTATGGTGCCGGGGTGGGGGTGGGTAGGTAGTGTGGGGGAGCCCATAGCACTAGACACACCTGTTCTGTTACCTTGCCAAAGTAGCAACCACCTTCTCTCTGATTTTTATTATTTAATCTTACTTATGGAATGTATCCAATAGTAAGTCTTCCTCTCTTGCTCTAAAATCCCCCATTTGCTGTGAAATAAACATTTTTATTGTCTATGATTAGAGCACAATATGTCCATTTGGTTTCTGCATCTTCTGCTCAAGTTCAGCTTCTAGCCCTTTTAAAAAATTGCTGCCTTATCTCTACCCATTGGCCTTAATGCCTTTGTACATGTGTCTCAGGGCCAATAATGAAATAATTGGCTGGAATCTACTCATAACATCTGAATTATTACATTTTGCTTGAAGCATTAAAATTTGATTAAGTTTATTCATTCTGAAATTATCCAACATTTTCCAAACTTATTATTTTTCTATGTGATATCTTCCTTTAAATTTTAAAGGAATTGATTTAATTTTACTTTCCAATTTTTCTTGATATAGTAGCCTGTTTCCTAAAATATCCCTCCCCCCAATTCTTCTCTCATTCTGTGCTGTTGTTTACTTGTTGGAAAGAGTATGATTAGGATATTAAACAACTGTTTTATTATCTCCGTTCCAGAAATCAGATTAGTATGGAAATTATTTTGATTTTTTGTAGTTTCACTTCAAAATAGATAAAAAAGGAAAGTACATTAATTTATATCCTGGTCATCAGGCCAAACTTCTAACATACGGAATCAGATAATGTTAATTAAAGAATCAGGATAAAATGAGAATAAGAAAATGAGATTTTGTCTGATAACAGTGTATTTGTGATAACTCATTTCTTCCTCATCAATTTATCTTTTCCTGGATGTTACCGCTCACTGGGGAAACACAATACTCATAGTACTCTGTGATTACATCTTTTATAAAGAAGCTGATGGTTGTAATTAGAATGTACATTAATTAGTGAATGGATTCTCCTTTTGATATGTTTGAATCTTATCAATTTTTCTTAATTAGTCCCTTCTCTCTTGAGGGTGCAGAGAAAAAGGATGAAATCTCATCTGTATTTTTAAAGAAATGAAAATCTTTATCTTATTTTTTTTACACTATTTGGGAAGTATCTAAGTATAAGGGAAGAATTTTATTCTTTTCTTCAGATGGTCTTTCCCCAATTTTTTCTCCTAATAAATACAGAAATCCTCCCCTCCAGACACACAAATATATACCCCTACAGATTTATTTTACATATAATTTATGTAAAATTTCAAAGAAATAACACTAAAATGCCTACTGCCTAAAGTTGTTTATTTGGCTTAACAAATTTGAATTTTAGTAAGATACTAAAAGGAGTAAATTAAACGATTAACATCAGGCTAAGGAAAGGACTTTGGGTTTACCTTTCCATCTAAATCATAAGGCAAGTCAATCAAACAACTTTGTGATTGGATGTGTCTTTTGGAAGGCCAGTCTTTTTAAGAAGAAAATTTAAAGAGTGACTTTCCTTTTTTTTTTTTTTTTTAAAGATTTTTATTTATTTGAGTGAGAGTGCAAGAGCACAGAGGGAGAGGGAGAAGCACACTCCCTGCTAAGCAGGAGAGCCTGAGGCAGGGCTCCATCCTAGCGCCTGAGATCATGACCTGAGCCAAAGCAGATGCTCAACTGACTGAGCCACTCAGGTGCCCCTAATGAGTGCCTTTCAATGAAGACCTGCACTGTGCTAAGTTTGTTTTCATAATAACCTTAAAATAGCATGCAGATAGCTTCCCTAAGAACCTCCAGACCCACATGGCATCATCCTTCTCTAACTTGCAATCTGACCCAGGAGGCTGACCTGTATGGATTCCATCAATATGCTCACTTGCCCTCTACTTTCTGGCAGGGTTTGGCCAATGAGGAGTCCTAGCAGGACACTGGCAGGAGGGCAAAGTTTAGGTTTCCCCTGGTTCCAGGATCATAAGGGCTCCTTGCACTACGTAAGTCCCTCAGCTGAAGGTTCTGGCTCCTTTCAAAGCTGCTGAACTAGAAAGGGATCTCCTGCCAGGTTCTGAGAACTGTTTCTTGTCCTTGTCCTTTTTGGTCCTGGGGATATAGAACAGCTCTAGTGCTACTAGATTCAGGCTGCTACACTAGACCATGGTTCCCTACAAACCACACTTTTAAAGTAATCTGCTTGTGGGTGACAGAAATTGTATTTCTCATGGGCCACAGGTTTCCTGTTGGGAGTCTACCTGATAAGGTAGACATATGGTGCTACAACATCTACCGATGATCCTTGACTGAATGCACTGATGAAGCTCAGAGAGGTCATGCGATGTGGCTAATGTCACCTAACTGGTGAGCCTGGAAAGAACAAAGGGCTGTCTAACCAAAGCAGGCTCTGCCCACCATTCTCGAGGCTGCCTGGTCATGAAGAAAGAAATCTATAGATATGTATATATCTCACAATATGTAATGTATGTATTAAGATGTATCGAATACAAAAGATATATAATTGCATAATACATAAATCAGTATCATAAGAAAGTCACAGTTTCTATACCATCCAAAAGAAAACCAGACAGTTCATAAAACTGTCATTGTGAACAGCCTGTCAATAAGCCTGTCGATGCAGGCATAGCATGCTGTAGATAGCAGCATGTATACTGAAGCAATCTTGAGGCAGTCATTTTGACATGGCTTATAAAGCAAGCCAGTGGGCATTTTTCCATCTTCTCTTTAGACTATGTGAAAGTACAGAACAGACATACTCAATTCTACCCTGAGGTCCTTCTTGTGATAGGACCGTGGATGAAGAACAAACAGGCAAGGAAAGGGTTGAGGGTCAAGCAAGTGTGGGTGAAGACCAGACAGGTCTATTGCACTCATTATTCAGGGATGAAAAATAATGCTATTATATTTTCATGCAGCTCTTATGATATAGCTGTGTCAAAAAAATCCACACCAATATGCCCTGCATTGCCAGCCTGTTATATGAAAAGCAGATAATCAACTTTTTCTTTTAATAATTTTATTTATTTGAGAGAAAGAGAGAGAGAGAGAGAGAGCGCGCGCGCAAGCACACGAGGCGGGAGAGGGGCAAAGGAAGAAGGAGAAGAAAACTTCCTGCTAAGCAGGATCCCAGGAGCCCAAGATTATCAACTTTTTATAAGGACAGGGCATTCTCATTATTGTTTTTTTCATTTCCAGTTATAATTTTTTTAACTCCATAAACAAATAAAGATATATGTGTATGTATATATATATATATATATATATATATATATATATATAATCTATCTGCATGTGTATGTACATGTAGGTGTAAACAAATGTACAACTACAGCTCACTAAACCAATGGAGGGTTTTTTCTTCAGTTCTTCTAAGTTAATGGTATTTAAATATCACTATGTTTTTTACAGCTCATTAAAATAAAACAGAAGCATTCAGAGGAGAAACTACCTGTTTGTTACATACTGGCAGCTAAAGTGACCAAATAATAACGTACTCACTACTATCTCATTCATGGAGAAGACAATAACATAAACATTTGAACCTTTACACTTACACGAAAAAGAATCGTGTGCAGACGTGATCAGTATTTGGGACGACCCATATCTCTCCATGTTTGTGCAGGTCAGGTGAGGTGATCACTGTAAATGGAAGATAAAATTAAAAACTCATTTTATTCTAAGTTACTGTATCCCTCATCTTAGAAATTTAAAAGCAAAAAGCACATGCACAAACACATGAAAAATGTTTAGCCTTATTAGCTGCCAAAATTCTAAGTGAAAACAATGAAATGTAATGTAATGATTTTTTTTTAAAATACCATCAGTTTAACAACAGGAAGGGAATCACTTGTTTGTTTTTTTTAAGTCACTTGTTTTTGTTTATTATTATCAAAAGCAAATAATCCTGACTCGGGGATGATGTAGAAAGCAACTTTGTGTCCTCCAATAACTATCAAGGGTTGAAAACTTAAAAGGCAGTTAACAGTGGTTACTGAAATTCCCAGCAGAAGAAGAAAAATGCTTTTTTTTAGTCAAGGTTAGATTTTATAGCAAGAACAAAGAGAAGTATATGATCTTGCAAATCGCCTATCAATTTGTCTACCCCAAGTTCAGAATAGAAGAATGATTTCAGTGTAGAAACAGAAAGACCTATCAGGTTCTGTTCTTAGTGCTTGGTTCATCTTTCACATTTCTCATGGTATGATAGATTCCAAAACCAACTTAAAGAGGAAGGCGGAATATTCACAAAAGAGATTAGCAATACTTGATCAGAAAAATATAATTACTATTCTGAGATATCTGCCAAGAATAAAATACAGCAGTTTGAATTCTTGCCAATTCTGCTCTGTTTTTCACCTTTAAGATATCAATTGTACCTGTTTTCCATCTGTGCTCTTAGCGAAGGTCGCAAGGAATAATGCTTTCACTAACCCATTATGAGCATTCTGGAAATACAGTCAAATTCTTAAATACAGATAACATAGAGAATTAACTCTGTGAAGTTTGTAAAACTTTCAACCTACCTTCACATAAGGCTATGCATTTTAAATTACGGCTTTGCAGAAATTGGGATTGCTGTCCTTTTTTCTGTGACTAAATTCCAAAAGAATTTGAAAATCAGAGTGAAAATAGGGCAGTTGCTCAAGTGAAAAAAGAACTCATCATCATTAAGAAATAATAGCCACTAAGATAGCTCCAGATTAAAAAAAAAATCTATCTAGACTAGCAGGGATATCCTTGAATTCTTTCTTAATGTCAAGCTGTATTTGTTATAACACTTAATTTCTATACATAATCATTATTAAATCACTCTCAAGATAAGTGAACTAAAGATGCTCAATTAAAGTTTAACAGCCTCACATCATAGAATTAGAACTCAAATTTATATTCACTGGAAGCCTCGCATCCTCATTTCAAGGGAAACAAAATAAAAATTGCATGATCTTTTCAAACATTATGATCAGTTATTCCAGATCATCTAACTCACCCAAAACCAACCTATTTTTACAGCACCATTAACTAAGCTGCAGAGGTTTCAGGAAAATCTCATGCAGAAAATCTGTAGTTTTTTGTTTTTGATATTAGGTTAGCCATACTTATTTTCCCCAATTTAAAATCACATTACTCCTTAAGTAGATTTCTAATTTGTCCAGAATGGTTGTTTCTATTGAAACAACAAGGGATTCATGCTTGTTCTTTTCTCTGCCTTGAATTCTCTTTCTCCTATACGGCTCATGTACCCACTGCCTCGAGTCTCCACATAGTAACCTCAGATGGAACATCCATTTCTGACTACCCCAAGCAATACTCATTCTTGTTTCCCCCTTCCACTCCATGGTATTTGCCCTGATTTTTCTCCATTTTTCTCTACCATCTAGCATTCTTTCTATCTAAACATATATTTAATTTATTAATAGCCACTCAACAGAATGTAGGGTCCCAGAGGAATTCTCTCTAATGCTTTTTTGTTCTATTTTTGACTGTCATGATAGCTCAATGCCTAGGAATCTCTAACATTATAGTAGGAGCTTAATAAATACTTGCTGAGTATTTTTCAATAAAGGCATTTTGATTATCACATTTTAGGGTAGATTTTATGTCTTTTGAGTAATGGCCATTTGAAATAATTCTGCAGACTTATAAAGCCTGCGTGCTTATGGAAATCCTGCTGGCTAATGAAGCTAGAGCTCACTCATCACATGCAGCCACTCGAGTCACTACAACACCTGTGATGCACTGCTGCTTTTACTGCTTGACGCCGGCTCATCTTTGGCTGTCACCTTCTGCTTCTTGTTCATCCCTGAAAACACCAACAAAATAATAATTTAGGAACAAAGCTATGCAATATCCCTCAAATACAATCCAGTGACACTGCAAAGTTCCACTTTAGGCAAAGACTTTGTGGCATCTGGTCATAGAGGACCATGATGGGCGCCAGGAGAAGCTGCTGTGACCTGGGGTGGAAGTTCTGACAGTGTTAAAAATTAGATGATTCAGTTTGGTTTTCTTTGTACTGAAAACAGAGATTGTTGATCTATATTTAATTCGGCGTGGAATTTACTGTATTTTCTAATAAAGGAAAATTATGCAAGTTCTTTTGTCTTTAATACTCCCAAGTTTTAGCTTACTCTGTTAATGCCTGGACTTTTTACTTTGTGAAAGATTTTAGATAGAACTAAAATTCATATCTGTTTTAGAATAGATAGATATTTTTCTATATTTTATTTGGAAAACTGTCCAAAATTGAGAAGTATGTTGTGTTTTTTTGTTATTGTTGCTATTTTAGTAAAGTCTTGATGAGAATGAGTAAGTTGCCACTGGTGTAAATATAATTCTTTCCAAGTTAGACATACCCCTAAAGGTGCAGAGGTGGAGAAGGCCAAGCTGAGGAACAAGGCGTAGGGTTTCAGACATGCACTTCTGTGAGAAAAATCCCTTAGAGGGAATGTCCTGTTCTCTACTCCTGAAACTCATAGCCTGAAAGCCAACTACAAAGTTACTTCACAGTATTTGAAGTCTTACCAATGCTGAGGATGTCTTTTATTAAACTGGTTTCATTTTAGTTTTTCATTGTGTTATGTTTTAATGAGATTTATCATCTGATTTATGCTGATTTTAATTTGTTTTGTCCTTTTAATTATATTATTCTATTTTCTCTATTACCTTATTCCTCCTGGTATTTATTTTTTTAGTGTTATTTTGACATACTGACATATTTTGACATACTGACTGACAATATTCAGTCAATATCTTCAAAGGTTGTTGCAACAATATTTCTCAAGCCATGGGCTTTTCTACAATGTGACTTGGCCACTCTTTCATTCAGGGATGGAGTCTAATACCCCAACCCTCAAAGTTGGAGGGGCTTGTAACTGTTTTGACCTATAGCATATGTGGGAAGTGTCACCATGTGACTTGTGAGGCTGAGTCAAAAAAGGCCTACAAAGTCCACCTGGTGCTCTCAGGACATGTGTTCTGGAAAAGGTTGGGGTGGAACCCTGAGAAACAACTTGCTGTGGTTGAAAGAGCATGAACTTAGGCAAAGGAATTAGATGGTTAACATTTACCTGGTTATGAGACCTCTCAGGATATCCTTTTCTATAATAAAAAATCTTAAAACTTACTAACCAGGTACCACATAAATGACATCTCCTGAGGTTGTGCAATATAATCACATAATTGTACATATGCAGGAGTACACAAGCAAAACCAACTATACATGCAGGTTATGAATATAAAAACATTTGAAAGTCTGAAGGGGAATACCGAGAACACTGAGGTTGGGGAGGAGAAAAAAAATTTCACTTGTTATTTTATACAGTTCTACGTAATTCCAATCTCTTTTTTTTTTTTTTCAATTTCTTTATAGTGAGCACAATTACTTTACTTTTAAACACAGTAAGTTAGTAAGTTGTTGCCCCCTCAAAAAAAATCATACCAATCATCACAAAGTATTCCCCCAAATTTAAAAGTGCAAGGAAATCACCCCAAATTCCACCACCTGAGGATAAGGAATGCTAACAATGTCATGATCATTCTTTTCATATTTTGAATTTACCAGGCTCCTCTCTAGCACATGCTTTCAATTTTTTCCAAAATAATTTTTTTGTAAGTTTCACCAAACAAGATGTCAATAAGTAGGGTGATTGTGGGGGTGTTTTTCTAATCTTAAGTTTTCCATACTGTTCAAAATTTCTTTATATGATATATAACAATTCAAAGATAAGATGTTGGCATGATACAGTTACAATCCATGGCCGTGAACTACTATATACAAATACTTTTCAGTGCTCTACAAAATGTTTTACACATACTGCATTCTCAATATTTCCTTGTGGATGGAATAAATGTAGAAACTACTCAACAAGACTGAAATTAATTTTGAAATTGAAAAACCACATATTCTACTTTATATACTAGGATATTTTAAATTCATACTGACATGTGAGCTTTGTTTTCGCTTCTGACATGTACGAAATGAATTAAATGCAAATATATCAAGTAAGTTTCAGTCACTTGATATAACAAAAACCTCACAAACTTGAGGTTAGAAATGAAACACAAGCTTACCTGAGTAACCAAAAGATATGCTTGACATTGGACTAAGATAGATTCCACTTCCATACATTGCACCATGGAGCTAAAGGGGGGAGAGGTGGAGAGAGAGTGGACAGTCAATGGTTTCAAAGGTCAATATTTTACAAAAGAAAGGAATCAGTCTTATGTTGGGAGGATTAACTCTTAGAAAACGATAAAGCGCTTTCCGAAGGTCTAACATGAAAATAATACTACTGATACCCTTGTCTTCAAAATTCAGTGAGTTGATATATGAAAAGACATAGCCAAAGAAAAAAATCCTTGATAAAGGTTTTCCACTTGACCTATGACAAAGACAGTCACTTATAAAGTACTATAATAGGTTTTTATGTTAATGACTCCAAAATACTGAAAACAAAACAGTCTGAATTATACACCACAGAGTTGGGATTAGGACTCACATGGTAGTATATCAACAAAGTAGCCTACTCAGGCTTTCATTATGCAATGCTGTCAACCCATTCTTATCTCCTCTAAACTTGTAGGTTACAAGTTTCATTAACTGAAACTTTTTGACTGGTCTAAGAAACTACTCAGGACAATAAAAATTCTCTCTCATGATTTCTACATTTTAGGGCCCCTGTACCCTAGTCGTTACTAGCTAATTCAGTAAGTGTGTGTTTATGGACATTTGCATTTAACTGTATCATCTTAACTGTCATTGGAGCGTGAGATCCAGCAGAGCTGATGGGATTGAACATGTCATTTTCTGACCTCTTTCCATAGTCAGATAAAAATCAGCTGAATGAGAACGAAGTGGGGGTGTTGGAGGTGAAAGGCAGAAATAAAGAGAAACACTACAGCCACAATAACTCCCAGTGCTGCCCCAGCGACCATGAATCAGGCAGCAGATGGTTCTTTGGTGTTCAATCTCTCTCTTGCTGATTCTTAGCGCTACCTTTTCTTCTTGTAAAGTATTTACACTGAGGCAGTGCTCAAGAAATCTGTGTTGAATTAGCAGACATAATGC
Source organism: Vulpes vulpes (assembly GCF_048418805.1). Classification (NCBI taxonomy): domain Eukaryota; kingdom Metazoa; phylum Chordata; class Mammalia; order Carnivora; family Canidae; genus Vulpes; species Vulpes vulpes. Next base: position 122,845,541 of record NC_132783.1, read on the forward strand.
TTATGTGGTTTTACTTTCTGAATAACTTTTTTTCTACTTAAATTCAAAGTGATTTTACAGTTTTCTCATAGGGAATTCAATTTATTTTTCTTTTCATCCTTGTATGGTGTATAGGTCCATTCTGATTCAGTTATTTTATGAATATTACTTATACCTGTTAGAAATTCTATATAATTTTTGAAGCCCACTTGCTTCCCCTTTTTCATAATAAAAAAGCACCAGGATTGCTTACTGAACTCTTACACTAAAGCATATATGGTCTTGTGAAAGCATTCAGAACATTTACCTGCAGTCTAGTATTAGAAGCAACAACCAGACCATTCCTCAGGATAGAGTGCCAGTTTTCAATGTGTGAGCCACTAAAGCACAGAGGAGGGGAAGGACAAAGTAAAACCAAACATTAATAATCTTCTAAAGTGGCCATAATACAATAAGTCATGTACCATCTGAAAGTCTTGAATGTCCAAGACAAGTCTCAGGCAGGGGACTATTCAGGGTTAATAGCCAACTACTAAAAGAATGTTTTCCTCCCCACACGTTTCTGGGAGACCAAGCCATACTCACTGAAATGCAAAGGTGCTTCCAAAGAGTTTTTTAGCAGCTCTAAAATTAGATTCTTTGGCTGGTGGACTGCTGAGAAGAAGGAACTGATGTGGTGTATGCATAAACTTCAGTTGCTGCCATTTAAAATAATGACAAATGAAAATATGTCAAAACTAACACGTATCAGACTGATGACAATTTCAAATTTTACTGGTTTAAGAATTATCTAGATTCAAGCCACACTAACTTACATTAACAAAACCATTCATTAAAAAGAAAGACCCGCATAAATGATAAATCATATGGAGTTGCTGATATGAAGGGTAATTCTTTAGGCTAATGGAAAAGTAATAGGAGACAGACAATTCAAAGTCATTTATATTTAGCTTTGGAATACACTCCGTAATCATGTCCGAGCAGATCTGCCTTCCTAATTATGTTTCTTTTTAAGACATTTATTATTAAATTCCCTAAGTATACAGTAGCTATTCAACTGGGGAAATATCTGAGTTTGCTAAGCAGAAAAGAAAAGTTAGTTCAAGATTTTAAAATAAAAATTATCATCATGCTTTATTTGCATACATTTATAAAATTGTAAATTGCCTACATTCAAATATAGTTTCTCCTTTGTTCATGAAAAGAAATTAAAACAGAATCTTTTGAATTAGTCACTTGACAAAATTTTTTTAATTGCTGCCCTTTCACTTAGGGATATATTTATATAGGATGACAATATAAAGGAAATCTCACAGTTTTAGAGTTTCATAGACAGGAAAGCTAAGATTCTGGATACTGTTCTTTTTAGGTTTTTGATCAGAACTGAAATCAGAGTCCATTAGCTTTTCCTTTATTTTGTAAGTATATTAAGCCGATAAGGCAATATCTTCTCTGCTGTGGAAAAGTGGAGCTGTGCCAACAAGAAACTGACAATGATAAAAAGCACATTACCTGTTTCTGGTCAATCTCGATTCTTCCTATCACTTGTGGAATAACTAAATGATTTCATACTGACCCTTTTACTTACTGAAAAGTTCAGGGCAGCAGCCTGAATTTGAATTTGATTTCTTGGGAAAACCTGGAGCTGGTGTACATATGGTAATTTCAAACTGAGGAATTAGGGCTAACCTGAGATTACTTCAATTTTTGAAGAAGCTGCCTAAAACTCACAAGAATCACTTCTCCCAACTAGTCAGGACTCTTCCCTTTGTGTATATATAAGTGAAAAACCAACTTACCCTGTTAACTGGCAGTTTCACAATATGTGACCTATTACTTGAAATAACCCTGAAATTAATTAAAATAATCCATCAGTCACAAATATATGCCAAATATATTTAATGATTTTTTTCCTTAGTTGGCAAGTGATTGAAACTTCTGTTTACTGTGACATTAACTAAATTAAGTAATCATTTTACTTATTACATCACTTTTCTTTGCTTCCTGAAACAATTTAAAGAGAGCTTATGTAACAAAAAAGAACGTTTTAATCTGAGAAGTAGTTCCTTAGAGCCTAAGAGATAATGATTTTTAATTATTACAACCTCAGATATCAGCAAAATGAACATTTCTAAACATACTTTCAAAGGATGATCATCTAGATGCAAAGCTGATTCACACATCTGCTTCCTTGGCTCTTCCCTACATTGTCTAATTAATAATCAGTTTTGGCGAAGACCTTTTTCTTTCTTTAAATATTTGAGGATCATTGTGCTGATATATACAGTGGTTTGTACACAAAAGCTTATTCACCATATTTAGACGCTGAGGTTGAAAAACATTACATTCAGGTATCTGAAATAACTAGTTATTTTGTGTTTTTCAGTACAGAAATTAATAACTAGGGAAAACTCTAAAAAATATTTTGGTGGATTTTTTTCTCCTTGAAAGAAGAGTGATTAACAAACAAGCTGAAGAAAATGATCACAAATAATTAAAAGTTAATAATCAGGCTGACTACTGGGTGAGGGGGGATTAGATATTTGAGATTTTTACCTTCATTTTGAATATGACAATGTGAGAATGTAAAAAATTACAGTGAAAAATATGTTATTCTACTCAATCAAAATTTCAATAATAGGTCATAACAGATACAAAGAAGGAAGACCTCCAAATCTAATTTTTAAAGTTTTATTACACTAAATGATTATTGTAAAATTCTAAATGAAAGTAACCAGAATCATTCCTTCTCCTTTGCCTATCTTTCCATAATTTTTAAAAACTTCCTGGTTGCAGCATAAAATAGGTCTTATTCAGATCAATCTCTTGTAATCTTTATATTTGTATTACTGCATTTATAATCATGGTGAATTCCATTGTCCTTAAGTTTTCAGTGATTTCAAAGAGATTTGTACATAAAACCCTTATAGATATGGGGAGTAGATACTATTGTCTTCATTTTGCAAATAAGAAACCAGAGGGCAAAGGCTCTGAATGAAGCAGGTGTGGTAAGAAGGGTGTTCTCAACTGGCTCTCCTATTATCAGGTGAGCCCTCCTAGTTTCCATGCAGGTTATACCCCTCACCAGGCTCGCTCTGAACAGAGCAATCATCTGCAGCCATCAAACAGAGTTCATCAAATTTATACTGTTCTTGTTAAGGGAGTGAGTCATACAAGACAGACATTTTAGAAAGATTTTCAGTAAGTGTTTGAAACAGTGAGTTTTGTCACTTAGTCCCCAGTTAACTAGAAAATTAAATGAACCACAACAGCTTCACCATATAATCCAGCTAATCACATTTTTTAAAACTATAGACAAACTGCTGTCAAATACATTGTATATCTGTGTAGTGCATAGGACAGCATTTTCTTCCCCTTGTGATATACAAGTTTTAATTAAAGTGAGAGTCATTAAGGACTCTGATTGTAAAATCACCAGGCCTCAGAGGCTTGTAGAACTGTAGCATTGCAGGTCTTGTAAAATAGGCCTTTTTTTTTTTTTCTTCCCCCTTAAAGCAGGCAGTAGAAAATGATGCTGTTTTCATTAAGAGGAAAACTAAAATTTTATACCATTGCAGTAGGGGATGAGCAAGGGGGTCTTGTTTATCCATCTGCTTCTTGATTTCCAGATATGGTGCCTGGAAAAAAAGGCATCATACTTCTTGTAAACATTCCTTTTTTTCCTTTTAATTTTTTCCTTTATGCAAAAGGAAAATGAGGTTGAACAGGTATGTCTAATCTAGTTAAACCCGGAAGCTTGTGGCTGTGACAAGGTAACAGCAACAATTACCCTACCTGTCCCCCTACACCATCAAGTGATGTGAACTTTCAACTTCATGGGGCACAATGGACTTGCCCTAACATTTTGCTCCAGAGGCTTCCTCAAGCTTTAGCCTGGCTCCCATGCACTAGGCCATGTCTAAAGGTGATCCTAGGCCCCCTGCTGAGTCGCTGATGGAGAAAAACTCAATGCTGCCCAAATACACAAGGTACCTACCTTGTACCCACCCACACTGCTAGCCTTCTAGTAATTTTCTACTCATCTCTCCTGTTATTTCCTGTTCCCCACAGACCCCTACTTCTCCATGGCTCACTCTCTTCTTTCTCTGCTCTCACTTAAAAAAACCCAGTCACTTTTGTCTTACTTGGAGGTGACCTCCCTCACACTGCAAGTCACTCTCCCCCACCGTAGCCCTCAAGTTAAATTTATCCCTTTAACAAGTGTCAGGCGCTGTTTCTCTTTGAGCATGACTGTTTTTACCTTTTAACTAACATTAAAAGCAAAACTTGTAATAGTTACCCCTCACACTCATATCTGAAGGTACTGACTTAGGTGCAGAGCTTTACAAGAGACAACTGGACAATATTTACATAAGAAGAACCCTTCTTTTCAAAGTATTTAATGGAATTTACCCAGACAATTAACCTTTTTCAGAGAACAAAAGGCAATCCATCTGTGACAATTTAGGTCTATCTAGAGAGCAGTAAGTACCTTCTAGAAAATAGGACAATATAATGTTAAATTTACTTGGAGAGGAGTAAAGGTTTTGACGCAATAAAATCTGACAGCATCCCTAAGGAATGCACACTGGAAGGGGGTGCAGCATTACTATTTACCATCTTGACAGTGAAGAAGCTAAGCATCAAGCAATTAAGCAACTTGCCCAAGGTCACAGGCTGCATCATTGATGAGCAAATTATACAACACAGGCCTCTGACTTACTAGGCTGACACCCAATCATCTCCACTGCCTTCTATTAAAATAGCTTACACATGACCCAGAATAAAGGGAGCAAATTTTGGCAGAGAGCTGATCCCAGAGTCAACATTTTGTAGCTATTTTCGTCCAAGAATGATCTGGGTCTGGGGTATAGTATAATAAATATCCTATTGCCACCAAAGCCTTTGGTGACTAAAAAATGTTTACTTAACTTTGTATAAGCCACTGGAGTAGGTTCATGTTTTCCCCCAAGCGGAAATGCTTCACTGTTTTCCTTTCCTTATACAAATAATAAATATTTGTTTGAAAAGGAATTCAGGTGATACAGAAAAGTATGGCATAGAAAAACAACTAGCAAGGATGATGGTTTTTAAGCAAATAATATAACTTGTGAATTAAAGATCTCTTTGTTTACCATCATCCGACACACACTATTTGTTGAACAAATGGATGAATATTTGATTACATGAATAAATATCTATCCAAAGACTCAAAACTCAAATCTGGGAATGCAAAAATGTACTTGGGAGCACATTTTCAAGTACAGTGGACGTGATAGGGAAGAAGGGAGGAATGGCACAGAAGCTTTGCAGGCCTCAAGGAATCCAATACTTTTTCCAAAAGACAGAAATGACGTAGGGTAACACTTACAAGCCCCCAGGGTCTATAAGGCAGTGCAAGCCTTGAAATCACCATATGCAAACCAAACCCAAAGTGTTTATTGTTGTCAATTATAGATTATTAATTTCTACTTATCACGATGAGTTTTAAGCCTTTCTCCAAATCTTTGGCAATGGATAGGCCTCAATAATTCAGTAGCATGTGCTTTCCGAAGAGCTAGACGATAGCCCAGTGGTATGTTAAGACTTTCATAATAAACCTCAATTCTTGCTCATCAAACATCACCAAACCTCTGTAATGTCTACAAATATAATAAACTCAATACTCTCGAGGAGTCTTGTGTCCTCCAAAGTTGTTTTGAGATTCTATGTTCTAAAATATTTACGTTCAATTTACATGACAGAATATTTGTTTTTATTTTAACATTAAAATAATGTGCTAAAATCACTACTGTTAGTTAAAATGGACAGTCTAGGAAGATGGTACCAAATTTAACCCTTGCTTTAAGGTATTCAACACATCTCCACATACTCCAATTGTTGCAGAGAACATTAGGATCACAATTATGCAATTACCTTCCAAAAGTCCCAGTGGTAGCCCACTAGTACACTGATGTAATTTAATTAAAACGTCCTAGTACGCCACAATCTTAATTTTTAAAGTACTTTAATTATACTCCCATCTAACAGAAAAATCTACATTTCACTATACAGCCAATACTCTCAGACATTTTTAAAATACGATTTTACTCAAGCAAAACTGAACCATACAAGATCACAAGATGATATACTTACTTGTGTCATTTCTCTAATAGAAGTTATGCTATCCAGCGCTTTCATTACTCGATCATAGTTCTTCTTCTGTTTGAATGGAAAGAAAAACAGTATTCACTATAAGCCTTTGCAGGCCTACATATTACTAGAGGAACATATTTCTGTACATGGATTTTCCATCAGACTTGATTTGAAAGCACTGACTGTGTTGTGTACATAAAATGGAAGGCTTTAAATAAGATGATTCTAGGATGTACGATGTATAACTGAGAGGGAAGAAAAAAGAAAGCAATACCAATCCTAATATAAGTACATAAAATCATGTTTAGCTTACAGGGGGAAAAGTATAAATACAAAAAAAAAAAAAAAAAGATATTGGGCTCCTGATTCTTAGTTTCACTAAAAAAAAAAACTAAGCCGTGATGAATAAAATAAGAATAGAATCTTTCTAAAATACAAAAATCCACTTTAAATCTTGCAATATCATTTTGCTTCTATTTTCTTTTGATTGAAAGACTATTACCAAAAGAGTAGACTAGTTGACTAGTTAGTGTATAAATGACTTAACTTATAATTCATCTTTAGGGATACTGTAGCTATGTGTACTGTTGCCACTTATGAAGGAAGGAAGCTTTTCCAAGGGCATTTTATATAGCCATTGTTCCTACAAAATGATTTCAAGATGGATAGTATTAGAAACTAAGGCAATTTTGGCTCAAATTTTGAAAATTTTGCTCTTTCAGAAGGATCCTGCCTCATCTCCACAAATATCTATAAAATTGTTTTCTCAAGAAATGCCAGTTGGTCAACAATATGGCATTACTTATTATTATTATTACTTTCACTGACCTTCAGATAACTGGGGAGGAGGAAGGAAGAAGGCGAGGAACGATTAGGTAAAAATACAAAAGAAAAGCAAAAATTGGTTCTTTTATCCACAACACTTAAAATGACAATGAGGTGATACTAAAGCTAGAATCTCAAAAAATAGTGAAATTAAATTCATCATATCAACCATCACCATGCAATTTACTACTGCTATGCCCTTCAGGCAGACAGGATGTATAAAGATCACAATTTGAGAGGATGAAGTGGGTCTAGTTTCATTAAGACGAAGTTCTGAAAGTGATTTTAATAAATGAAAGGATGGGGAAGTGAGAGGATATGGGAAAAATAAAAGGAGGCTGTAAATCGAGTTTTGGGGAAAGAACCGTATCTACTAGATGGATATGTGGTCCACAACAGGTCAGGGATGAGCCTGATGTATGAGTAGGACAGGAGGAAGAAAGCGAGAAGGACTAAAATCACAGCTGCTGCTACAGGGGATGGTTAGGGCATGCAAGGACAAGTACTCACCCTGGGGTTGAAGGCCAGCATCTGAGGATCATTAGGATCCACCACAGAAGGATATGGCTCGAAAATGACAACTTTTCTAGGAGATTCCAACGCAGACCTACACATGGAGACTAGTAGATCTACCACCTTGAAACACATACATAAAACAGTTAGTGTCCCTGGTGTCTTAGCACACACTTTGTCATTCATTACTCCTCCCTCTCGTGGTCATGGAAGTTAAGTAGGAAAGCCTCAGAATTGCTATCAACTTCTCAAATCTGTAATTTATGGCTTCAGACCACATTTGACCAAACTTGACTATTAGCTTGAAATAGCTGACATGCGTTGCTTCCAATTATGTCCTGGTATGTCTTTGTTATGAACTCGTATTATGCTCCAACATTGCTCTAGGCTCTATGGCAGACATGCACAAGAGAGACAGCTCCTCTCTCACAGAATTTACATTCTAATGGAGAAGATGCACAACAAAATAATCAGTTCACTATATGCTCAAATATATTTCTGGTTGTGTTGAATGCTGTAGTAAATATTAAGCAGGTGTTAGAGACTTCAAAATGGCTAGGAAGGTCGTAATACTTAAACAGAGACAAGAGTGAAGGTAAGAGAGGGAGATACAGCTCTGGGAGAAACCATTCCAGGTGATGGAAACTGCAAATTCAGGAAGTGAGTCTGATGTACTCCAAGAACAGTAAAGCTCCTGACATCATCTTACTTCTTACTCTCTGCCTATGGCCATTAATAAATGAACTTGGCAATAAAAAATAAAAAATAAAAAATAAATGAACTTGGATATGCTAAATATGATGGTTTTATTCCTATATCCTTCTGGGACCTCTTACTACAATTAAGAAGCAGTGTTATTTAATGGTTAGAGCAAAGCCCCTCTCTCCAATTCCCAAAACAATATGCTTCTGGCAAATGAATCAAGAAAACCGACACTGTCTAAATGGAGAGAAGGCACCAGAACAGACATCCCTATAGTGTGAAGATAAGGGACATCATAAGGAAAGCAGTGGACTTAATCTTTACAGAAAAAAATATTTCTAGGAAGTTTTTAGACAGGCATTTATAAAATGTACAGTAAGAGTAAAACAATTCTTGATTCTGTGGTTAATGAGAGGGGCACAGTGACCTAATGACAGTAGGGCTCACTATGTTGTATATATACTCACAAAACACATCCACCCCAATCACAGCATCCAGAATTTCCAGTGACCTAAAATAATCAGCAACACTCAAGCCATTGGATATGTGATCTATAAATAACACTTCCCAAAGTACATAGATATACAGACTCACTCAGGAAACAGTAGAACTGAAACAGCTTATACGTTTCCAACACACTATTTCACTTATGTGTGTATGTGTGTGTGTGTGTGTGTGTGTGTGTGTGTGTATGATTTCAAAGCAATAGATAGAATAAAGATATAATAAAATCCTTTTTTGTCTTCTGTACCCACACTCACATTCCTTCCATCCAGAGAGATGCGCTTTAACCTAGATACAAATTGTTTTGGGCATTATCTGGTCTCCCAATAAAAGAAAAATCCAAATAAAAACTCCTGAAAAAGAATAATCAGTAAAATAAAATAGGCTTTTCTGAAACTCTGGTGGTGGGGAGGGAATTGGTGTTATCTTATAAAAAAAATTTAATTAAAAAATTCACATGTCACAGTATGAAATTGAAGCTTTAAAAAGGTATATGCCCTTTATGTATAGGGTCAAACGGTCTTCTACAAGAGTACTAAAACCACTCAATGGAAAAAGAATGGCTTTTTCTATAAATGATGGTGGAAAAACGGGATATCCATATGCAAGAAGAAATGAAGTTGAATGCCTATCTTATACCACACACAAAAATTAACTCAAAATGGCATAAAGATCTAAACATAAGACCTTAAGCTATAAAATTCCTACAGTGTGGGAAAAACATGACACTGGACCTGGCAATGATTTCTTGGATTGAGACCACAGCACAAACAATAAAACAAAAATAAACAAATGGGACTATATCAAACTTAAAAACTCTGGTGCATCAGAGGACACAATCAATAGAATGAAAAGGCATGGGATGGGAGAAAATATTTGCAAATCAGATATTTGAAACAAGGTTAATATCCAGAATATATAAGAGTTCTTACAACTAACAAAAAGAAATTAAATAATTTGATTTAAAAATGGTCAAAAATCCCAGATAGACAATTCATTAAAGAAGGCATACATCTGGCCAACAAGTCCACAAAAAGATGATCAACATCAATAATCATCAGAGAGATGCAAATGAAAACCACAATGAGGTGTCACCTCACAACCAGCAGGATGGTGTCTATCAAAAAACAAAACCAAAAACTCAGAAAATAACAAGTGTTGAGCACATGAGGAAATTGGAGCCTTTGTACACTGTTGTGGGATTATAAAATGGTGCAGCCATTACAGAAAACACTATGGAAGCCCCTCAAGAAGTTAATAATAGAACTTCCATATAATCTTGACAAGAAGGGACAATCCCACTTCTGGATATATATCCAAAATAATTCAAAGAAGATCTTAAAGATATTATTTGCACACCCATATTCATAGCAGCATTATTTGCAATAGGCAAAAGATGGAAGCAACCAAAATGTCCATTGACAGTTGAATGGATAAACAATATGTGGTATATACATACAGGAAATATTATTCAGCCTACAAATGGAAAATTCTGTCATATGCTACAACATTGTTGAACATTATGCTAAGTGAAATAAACCAGTATAAAATAAACCAGTATAAAATAAACCACCAAAAGACAAATACTGTAAGATTCCACTTATAAGGTATTTAAAGTAGTCAAATTCATAGAAACACAAAGTAGAATGATGATTACATAAGGGGAATTGTTTAATGGACATAGAGCTTCAGTTCTGCAAGATGAAAAAATTATGGAAATCTATTTCACGACAAGTCAAATGGCACTACTGAACTGTATACTTAAAAAACGGTTAAGATAGTAAATTTTGCGTTGTGTTTTCTTCCACAAGAATAAAGGTACAAATATATACAGTAATATAACCTAAACAGTGTGTCCCTTTCAATCAAATGTTTATTAAATACCTTGTGCCAGAAGCATCAAAACAATCAAAACTACCAAAAATTATATGCATTCTTTTGCCAATAATTTCACCAGTGGAGTCAAGTAAACTATAGTGAAATAATAGACATAGGGGTAGAGAATTTAATTAGAATATTTCTGCTAATAATGTTCAAAGGCAACTTCAGAGAAGTAACATAACTACCACAGCAAAATGACAAGCTGTCCACCCAAGCTTCCTACTCCTTGTTTCCCCCTGTATAGAGCTCTTGACCGGAGGCAGCTGCTCTGTGTACATTACTACCCCTTTTGTCCGGGTAAGGCTAAAACTAGGTGGCTAGTTTTAACCAATGGATCAGCAGTGGAAAGGGGTGCGCTGTTGGAGAAAGGTGCACCTTCTCCATTATCTCTGCCTCTACTTACGCCATGTACTAAGGACAGCACAGCCACACAATGGAAAGGGTCCAGTTCCCTCAATCATCACACAGGAAGCTGCCCAACAAACATTCTAACTGGACAGTAGTGTGAGCAAGAAATGAAAAAGTCTATCATCTTAAGCCCCTGTAATTTTATCTGTTACAGAAGTTAGCAGTCAGAATTTTTGAACAAAAGTCTGTATAACACTGTCTGGATTTGTATTCATTTGCACATGTTAATTTTTCCATAGAGTAAAAGGTCTACTTTAAAAAATAAAAGGTAACAACGACTACGATTTCTTTTACCCCAAAATATGTATTTCCCCACTCCCAGCATTAAAAATGAAAGATCCGGGATCCCTGGGTGGCGCAGCGGTTCGGCGCCTGCCTTTGGCCCAGGGCGCGATCCTGGAGACCCGGGATCGAATCCCACATCAGGCTCCTGGTGCATGGAGCCTGCTTCTCCCTCTGCCTGTGTCTCTGCCTCTCTCTCTCTCTGTGACTATCATAAATTTAAAAAAAAAAAAAATGAAAGATCCTTTTTTTTTTTTTTTTAAGTAGGCTCCATGCCTAGAGTGGAGCCAACATGGGGCTTGAACTCATGACCCTGAGATCAAGACCTAAATTAAGAACAAGAGTTGGATGCTTAACTGACTGAGTCACACCGATGCCCTGAAATGAAAGATTCTTAGTGGGATCTTAGCACATAATAGCGAGTGCTACAGCCAGCAAGACATCTTTGTTCCTAGATTGAATACTCTAATTGAAGAAGCAATCTGTAGGCTAAGATATTAGGATAGGGAAATACAGAATTCAAGCAAGGGAACTGGGCCATTTGATGAGGGAGAAAAAGTCTGTGGGTTTACAGAATCACAAGCTTCCAAAGGTCATTATTATATACAACGCAACTGGTAGAGCAAGACTCTCTCCACCCTCCTCTGCAGGTAAGGAAGACCTTGGAGCACTTGCAAATGTGAAAATTCAAGTCCAGGAGAGTAAGCAAGGCACATACAGGAATGACCTACAGATATATAATGTATTCTGGAAAACAGAGGACTTTAAAACTGAAATCAATGGCTTTCAAACATTTCAATATTGATTCTTTTTTAAAAAATATGAGAGCTCAACACAAAAGAAATAAAACGGTACTTTTTTGGTTGAAACAGTATATAGGGGCTTGGACTCCTTGCTGCTGAGACACTCTTGTCCCACTCCAACCTCCTACTGCATCCCTCTAAGGAACATTCTTGCAACCTCAGAGAACCACTTAAAATGCAGGAGTCAACTGACACATTAGGACTACTGACATACAGTTTCTTTCTGTCTAGAAAGAGAATCAGTTTCCATGTAATCTTTAGAATTACAACCAAAATATTGGGTACTTGCTTTAAAGTAGTGAACGGAATTTTCCACTTCAGAGTAGAATCACTAAATGCTCTGATTTTTGGATACTGATCTTTAGAATTGAGTCACTAAACTGATATGATTGAGTAATTGTGTTTTGTAATGATCATTATAAAATCCAAATTTAACTTCTCTTTAACAACCATTATTTTTTGAGAATCTATAATAAGAGGGGGCAAAAAGCACCTAATAATCTATCAACCTACCCTACTGCTAGCATGATGTTAATTTTCCTTCTAGGGGCAGCCCTGGTGGCTCAGTGGTTTAGCGCCGCCTGCAGCCCAGGGTGTGATCCTGGAGATCCAGGATCGAGTCCCACATCAGGTTCCCTCCATGGAGCCTGCTTCTCCCTCTGCCTGTGTCTCTGCCTCTCTCTCTCTCTCTCTGTGTCTCTCATGAATAAATAAATAAAATCTTCAAAAAAAGAAATTTCCTTCTAATTAATTATTTCTTATTTCCAGGCTCTGATACCTTCCCTTTTCACATAGTCTAAGGGCAATTTACATCCACTCAAATGCACAAATGTTAACTTTACCACTTGAATAATTTTTATTTATATATATTGTTTATAATTCATTTATATTAAATTTATATATTTTATACATATATACTCACATACCTATCTATGAATGTATACATATATGTATATTTACAAACATACGCACACCTGTGAAGTTTAATCATTTTTACATAGCTATATTTTAATATATGTGTTGCCGAAGCAAGCACTTACATAACTATAAACAGCATATATTAAAGTATCTTTTTTTAGCAATATTAGTTCCAATTGATGAGAAAAACTTTCACCAAAAAAAAAAAAAGGAAAGGAAAGGAAAGGAAAGGAAAGGAAAGGAAAGGAAAGGAAAGGAAAGGAAAGGAAAGAAAAAAAGAAAGAAAAGAAAAGAAAGAAGAAAAGAAAAGAAAAAAAAGAAAAGGAAAGGAAAGGAAAGGAAAGAAAGGAAAGGAAAGAAAGGAAGAAAAGAAAAAAGAAAAGGAAAAGAAAAGGAAAAGAAAAGAAAAGAAAAGAAAAGAAAGAAAAGAAAAGAAAAGAAAAGAAAAGAAAAGAAAAGAAAAGAAAAAAAAAGAAAAGAAAAGAAAAAGACTTACCATGGTCAGACACACACTTGAGAAATCTTCTAAATACTGGCTACTTACTCATTTTCTTAATTTCAGGGATTCTGAGAGCCTTTAATATGCAAATATGTGCATGTTGTTTATAGGAGCAGTATCAAGCCATATTTTTGAAATTTAATCATTTGATCTTTTTTTCCACATTACATCTGATCAATTCTATACTGTTTGTATTATTGGTCATTGAGAACTCATTATATTACAACTGTTTTCCTTAATATTTCTTCAAGTGGACATATCTCAGTTTAGTTAATCAGTGAAATGATTACGTTAAGAGGATGTATGTAAATCCATGAGGCCTGTGTCATTCTATATTAACTGTTGTAGTTCCATCTGGTGTAATGCCTGTTACATGGTAGGTGTTTGATACTTGTTGAACGAATGTCTGTTATATGTTCATTTTTTCCTAACCATCTTTGTAAATTTTATCAGTGACAGATTGGTAATTCTTGTCACATTTACCTTCCCGTTGGTTTCAGTAAAGCTGAAAATTTTCTTATGTTTCTTTATGAACTATAGGTCCATATTTGTAAATCATGTGTTCATTTCCACAATTAATCTGTTAATGGTCTTCATGTCTTTCTTTTTAATTTTTATGTGCTTTTATACAACTATGCTTGAGGCAAAACAAATTTTCTCATGGTTAGCCCTTAATGTTCACTATTCTTTCCAGTAAAAAATGGAAAGTATGTGAGGACTCAAATCTGTTGGTATTTTCCTTCACCATTTCTTGAAACTGCATAAATGCACAAACCTGATACACTATCTGCATTGTGCATGCTTGGTTTTACTCTCCCCTAGTTTGTATATAGTATTTTTAAATGAAACTCTTCTTTAAGTCTTTTTGGGAATTTGTTTTTACACACAGTGTACAGGGCTAAATTGACTCCCGCCCCCATGTTGGAGGTCATTTGTTCCTGCCTCACATACTAAATCAATTTTCATTTTACAACTTGACGTGATACCGCCTTTAAAGTATATTAAATACATTTATAACTAGATCTCTTTCTGTTCTTTGCCACGGCTGCATTTAAAAAAAATACAGGGTTGCATAATGTTTTTTTTTAAGAATTTATTTCTTTATTTGACAGAGAGAGAGAGCACAAGTAGGCAGAGTGGCAGGCAGACGGAGAGGGAGAAGCAGGCTCCCAGCTAAGCAGAGAGTGTGACACGGAGCTCAATCCCAGCACCCTGAGATCATGACCTGAGCTGAAGGCAGATGCTTAACCAATTGAGCCACCCAGGCACCCCAGGATTGCAGAATATGCTTTTGTATATGCTTGGTCTAGCCTCCCTTAATTAACATTCATATTTTTGTTTTCTCTGATTTCTTTTCTTATAAATTTATTAGAAAGTTAGACTCCATAAAGAAATTTTAAAAATAAATTGAAATTTTGATGGAATTCGCGAAGTAAATTCTGGCATCTTTAGAATTTATTTTTTCCTTCCAGAAGCATGGAAAGCTTCTCTACTTCCAAGCTGCTTCATTTGTTTTTATATTTTTCTTCCATGTCATAAACACTGTTATTGTAAAATTGGATTTTTTTTATATATTCTGCCCTTTATTGTTTCACCCAAGTTTTAAAAATAAATTGGCTTCCATTTTATGGCACTATAACTTTACAAATAAATTTTACATAATGCATGTGCAAGGGTTTCGATATTTCAACTTCACCATGACAGAGTCACAGTTATTTTTCAAACACAAGAAATTTGGCTTAATTTCTTCCCTTGGCAACTGCCAAATGACAAAACACTCACTAGATACAGATAGCAAAACTGAGTTTCTAGCTAAAAAAATAAAATAAAATAAAAAAGTCAAACGCCAGCTTGCTTTTTGGTTTACCGTCAAACTATCAAAAAATGTGTCCAAAAGAAGAACAGACTGAAGGTAACTAGTGTATCAGAATAAATTTTTCAAATCAAAATCAGGATAATTAGCACCATGTGTTCCTACCTGAGCTCCGGTTGCTATCTCATCAGCAGCTTCATTCATTACTCCCAGGGTTTGAAAAGCAAACACGCATAGCTCTCGCTCACACACAGTGGGCTGTAAAAGAAAGGGCAATCAGTTACAACGCTGTTTTTTCCATTTTCCAATTCCTAAATTAAATTTATGACATTCCATTAAATATAAAGAAAATGCAGATTTCAGAATGTTAAAAAGAAAGAAATCAATCATAGGACTTTATTTAACAAAAGTTAAATTTCTAAATTTGGGTAACAATTGGTAAATAATCATCTAGTGATATGGATTCAGAAATATAAGAAATCCATTTCAAATAGCTGTTAGCATCAGCATTTAGAATTTTTTAGCAATAGATGGAAAATCCATCTCTCCTACTTAATACACATTTGTACCTGAGATATATATATATATATATATATATATAAAGCAGACACCTAAGCTGGAGATATACTAAAAAATGAGATTAGACTCTACAGCTGTGTAAAACAAACATACAAAGAAGAATCCTACTTTTTTCTAGGTAATTTTCTTTGGAAGAAATAAGCATGACTGCTTACTTGCTACCCAGCTCTTGAAAGATTGGTTTTGTTGCAAAGACTTTTGACTTCAATAACCTCCTGAAGTCAACAGCACTGAAATATACACTCTGCAATTGCTTTGGAAAACTTCTCATCTTTCAAATCTAATATGGTGTCATCTGTTTGATCTATCTTATCTCTCGAGATACATTGCATTAGGTAGCTGATGAAGCCTAACACGATACAATCCATGGTGCCACTGCCTAGCAGACAAAAGTCATTTGTTAGTGCCACTGGCCCTGTGCTCACTCATTTCAGAAGACCGCTTGGTCTAGTGCTTAACCAGTGGGAAGTATGGTCCTTTAGGGTCCATCCTTTATGTTCGGAATGGGCCCATATGGTTGCTTTGTAGACATAAGCATAACCAATCACAAACATTTCTGGCTGACATTCCCCTAAGAGAATTCCAGGAAAACAACCAATTGATACATTTCTTTTGTACACCTTAAAAGTACAGTTTGATTACATTTCCGAAACATTAGGAAAATCTACCTCAGAGGAAATAAATTGGAGAAAGCTCTTTTTCCAGACTCAACCTATATATACCTGCTACATCAGATTGTTCAATTTCTGCTACTTATTCTTAAGTTTAACCTATTTTTAATCTTCTATTTTTTTTGTGTGTTTCTGTGCACATATATCTCAGCCTCCATTTTCTCCAGGGACATTGGTTGTTTCTTTTGTTCACTTTCTGGAAGCATGATACGGTCTGAAATAATAACAGCAGTCATTTATTGTATATTTCTTATCCTGCCAAACACTATATTGGTATTTTA
Organism: Vulpes vulpes; assembly: GCF_048418805.1. Taxonomy (NCBI): domain Eukaryota; kingdom Metazoa; phylum Chordata; class Mammalia; order Carnivora; family Canidae; genus Vulpes; species Vulpes vulpes. Next base: position 122,862,334 of record NC_132783.1, read on the forward strand.
TTTTATTTTATTTTTTTCTATATTGGTATTTTAGTGGACCTGTATACAAAAAGAATCCAAGGAAAAGATAAACCATGGAAATCATAAAGGGCCCTAGGAATTTATTCCTGTACAGCTACCCCACAAAGTCCACTGAGGAAGTAAACAGTGATACAGAAGGTTTTTTATTTTTAATACTATTCTTGTCAAATAACCATACTTTTTTTAATGAATAAAATCCATCAATCCCAAAGGAATAATAAGATAAAGCTTACTAAGTGTATACAAGTAATAATTGGTTTTATTTTTTCATTTGAACTTTGGCAATCAATTATACTTTGTGATCATCCTAATATGTATATATGTATGTATATATGTACCTATCTACATGTATATTCACACAGATTCTAGAAACTGTTTAAAATAATATAAACTATGTTTCTCAGTACCAAATTGTTGCTTTAAACAACAGAAATGGAAATGAAATAAAATACCTCACACTATATGAGATTGGATGGATAAAGTTTTAAGATTTCCTGGATATTTTTGGTTGAAATGATGCTGATTCACAGGAATATACAGTTACTGCAACTATATGAAGAAGGAAATCAGGTACCCTAGAAAACTAGAAAACTTTGAGAAGGAGGAAAGGCAATTTCACTACCACACTAAAAAATTTGAAGTACACCTTAAATTCTTATAATCTTCCCCTTTTTTAAAAAATAGCAAACATAGAGGTAGTGATAGGTGATTAATTTATATGCTGTATTAACACCAAATTAAGTAAATACTAGTGAATTTTTAAAATAACAATTCTATATTTATTGCTCATTTTTACTAGAAAGTATAAGACAGTACTTGAGATGTAAATCAGTTTAACTTTGAGATAAACATTTACAAACTAGTTTTTGTAAACCTTTCACCCTCTCTTCCCCCATGTTTATTCACATCTTATTTGAGAAGTTCAAAATGTCAACACAAGATAGCACACTAAAACAAACTTCTCAAATCATATTAAGTAATCAAGATTAGATATCTCATTGCTCACAGACTGGATATCTTATTCAAGAAAGGGAAACCAAATTATTCTTCCCTAAAGAAACATAAGTAATTATATTGTGGGTTAGTGTTCTCCCATGTTAGCAGACTCTCAGCTAATCTCCCGCCCCCAACAAATTCTGCTATTACTAAGCTATTCATACAGAAAGTTCTAGCATCAATTAAAAAGTGGAACATAGTTGGGGCACCAGGCTGGTTTAGTTGGTACAGCACGCAACTCTTGATCTTGAGGTTGTGAGTTCAAATTCCACGTTGAGTGTGGAGATTACTTAAAAAATAAATTAATAAATTAATAAAAATATACCCCAATTAAAAATATATTAAAAAAATAAGACAGTAATTTAATTGCTTTACAGGATAAGTTCAATGATATGTCTTACTACATGTAATTTAATACAAAGTGTGCATGCCTAAATATAACTAAATTTGTACATCATTTATGAATTCATTTTTGAGTTTTCAATTGGTAAGTTGCAATTTGTAAAGTATTACCAATTCTTAATGTTATTATATTTTCCTCAAGCAATTAGTTCCTATAATTTAAACTGTAAAACCATGACAAGTCCCTCTTGCCATTTCACATACATAATTTTTTTGCAATATAATATTCATTATGTACCATTTAAACACATGGAGAACTTTATATGTCCCAAAGATTTACTTTAGAAGTTTTAAAGCTAAGAGAAATGCATTTTAAATTTTATTTGAATCAAAACAATTTAAATGTGAGCAATGAAAAATATTTCAAAAATGGTTAAGCCCTAAAGAATATTTTAGAACCTAAAATGCATTTTAGAAACTTTGTGTCTTCAATGAATTTAAATTACTTCCTACTAAAAATAGAAATGATAAAATTCAAGAGAATCTAGCTATGTATTTATATATAGTATGGTGTAGGTGAGTGGTTTTCAAACCTTTTTTTGTCATCCTCTTCCCATTTAAACAAAATTTGTCATGTAAGCCTTACATATAGAACAGATAAAAAGTGGTTACTGCTCTAGCTGGGGCTCATGTGCACAGTTCAGTTTTCCTATCTGTAAAACAGGGATAAAAAAAATCACAGCTAGAGCACTAGGTTGATAAGAAGACTGAGAAAGAGAACCAAGTAAGATAAGGTTTATAAAATCTCCCTGAGGTGTACAGAGCTGTTTAAATATTAACTAAGTAACCTGGATAAGTCATATCTTCTACTTCTTTTAGCCCAATTTGTATACAAAAATAAATGTTTAATAAAAATATTCATTGAAGCTTATTAGGAAATGGTTTATATTTTTATTTTCATATCCATAGTTTATCCAAATCCTTAATTTATTGTTAAAATTGTTCTTGCTAAAAAATAAAGGAGCAGTGTAAATACAATTCATAATTAAAAAACTAGTATTGAAAACATATGAGAATAATTAAGAGTATCTGCTAGAAACTCAAAACCTACAAGCCTTTAGCTCTTTGTATTTCTGATTTTATATTCAGTGCTTCACGTTCTTTTCATAGTTTGGAAGAGAAACACATTCAAGGTGGGGGGAAAGTTTACTACCCATAAAGAAAGACAGGAATCCCACAGAGATCAAGACAGATATATAGTAAAGATAGGCTCATGCCTGTTTAAGCTTCAACAGTGTTTCCTATTGTCTCACACAACTAAAGTTGTTATTTGAGCCAATTTCTTTCTACTCAATTTAGATATGAAAAAAAATCCTATTTCTGAACTAAAATGTTTTGGTATAATTATTATTTAGCTTAGCCTGTATTTCAAATGTTGAAATCTTACTTCTGTGGGATGGGAAGATGGGGTAAGGAGGGACCAGGATGTGCTTTTCCATCCATTCTTTAAATATTAAAGTCAGACCTAACTACAAGAAGACCTACCTGCTGTTTTATTCTTAGGAAGTAAAATAGGACATATCCAGGTTTAACTATATTCTCAGTTTCTCAACAATTTTCATGGGAATGCTTTAAACTAATGATGAAGTTATAACTGGGTGCTGTTAATTTCCCTCTGAAAATAAGAACTTAGTTACAAACATTTGCCTAAGGTCCAAACAAGGCTGGATACACAAAATTACAGATTCTCAGCTGATTTTGGTTCAGTTTATGGGGCATTATTCCCAAACAATGATAGCAAAATCTCAGGCCTGATCAATCCATTCATACCAAGCAATCTGGAACATTTTCACATGATAGGAGAAGAAAAGGAGGTCATAATTTTTGTATCCTATGTTGATCTGGGAATGGGAAAGTCTATTAGCCAGGGACATACAGAATGATTGCCAAGTACCAGTGATAAACCTCTAACTGTAGGGACACTAATCCCTACAACCAAGTGTGTGGTTTTCTCCAAACTAGTTCAGCTGCCCTTGTGTAGGGTTCAAAGAAGACAAACAATTACATTGATCCTGGTGCTCAGGGTGAGTCTAATAAAAAGAGCACTAGGAAGTTAGAGACTGAGAAAACAGTGGTGAGTCTGGTGATAAAACCTTATTTTCATGTTTTCCAAAAACACCAGATGAAGACAAAATCAACATTTTAAAGCATCAACAGTTTGTTCCATTAATACTTCAGTTGATTTCAAAATGTAAAGAACCACTGATGCGGTTTTGGTTTGGTTTTCTGATCATAATCCAAACTACACACACACACACACAAAAAAACCGCAGGACTTTATAAACTTGTGATGTTAATGTGAGTTTTATGCATTTTCAAAGTATTTCATGTCAGGCCTCACACCTGGGAGTGACATTTATGACCTCAATGAACAAAGAGATAAGTGGATCATTATGTATTCTAAATAAGTAAGCAGTGTGGCTACCCATGTTGCAGAAAGTTCGATATGCTTACCCAGATCTCTGAGGAAAGTGACAGAGCAGTACTAGTGACCAAAATGTTAGGACTTCTGGGGAATAGTAGTAAAGGGCGACTTAGTCATTCAATTAATAATCATGCTTAGAAAAAAGAGAAAAAATGTAAGACACAGTTTGAATTTTGAAAGAGAGAGATCTAACAAACATAATGAACATCAGGCATAGAATTCTATGGAACCCCGAGTTTTCTCTGATCTATTTAACCACCCACTGGGGTATATAACTTCTTCTCTCTACATCTCTAGTAGTATTACAGTTTGTAATGTGTCACCTGAGCTGAATAAATGGTCAATGGGTCAGTTTAGTGATTAATACATTTCTATTAAAACTACAATAAAACATACTGCAGTGTAAAGAGAGATATATAAAAAACGAGTATGCTGGATTTAGGTTAAATATCTATTTAAAACAATCAAGAAGCAGTGCTTTCTGTTTACTTCTTTTCCTTTGACAATCAGACGTTTCTTTGTCTTTCATTTTCTGTTCTGATCTCAGTTGTCACTTATCTTACTCTTTAAGAAACCTAAGTAGGTTTTCTGATTTCCTTAGATATCAGTCTGAATTGTAGCAATATAAAACCAGCTGATAACTAGCTCTATTTCTTTAGAAAGCATCATTATTTACAAAAGCACTTCCACTTCTAGAAAGAAACCAGTAGCTTCACTGGTTCAGAATAAAACAGGTAAAGTAAAACAAAAATTGGAACAAGGCACAGAGAATACCAATGGCAATCAGGACATTTCTACCACTTATTGCAAAAATGAACTGCCAGTAACTAAACCATAAGAACCACAACATGTGTAGTAAATTTCCAGGATATAAAAGTAGTCAGTTCAAGTACAAAAGTAGCATCATGACTAAGAACCGTGGCCTTGTGCCATTCTGACAGGATCTGAATTTCATCTCTATCACTTACTAGCAGTGTTGATATTAAAAAAAATTATTGTTTTCCTCATCTGTAAAGCAGGGGTAATAATAATAGCCATCTAATAGGGTTATCATGAGGAGTAAATCAATCCATGTAAAACACTTTGAACACATGATCGCATAAAAAGCACTAAAAAAGCATGTGCCATTAATAACATTACTATTAATTTCTGGAGTGAAGATTGCATTGCCATAGATCAAGCAATAGATCAAGATACACAGATATAAAGATGGACCTCTGATGGGTAAACTGAGATGACCAAAGGATTCTCCTTATTCTCATCATAACTACACATTTCCAAGTATCATGTAACACACTTGCACAAATATTTAATACACACACACACTTGCACAAATATTTAATAAATAAATGATGATTTAGTTAATTTGGGTTTCAGAGTAATACTGTATCTCTTTGAAGGAAGATAAAAAATAGTGTATGGGGGGCAAGAAAAACTTTTTGTGTATCTGTTTCCTATACGCAAATAAAATAAAACCAACATATCAGACAACTTGACAAAAGATCATGATTAGAAATGATTATTATAGGTTTTTAAGAGTATAATCTTGAAATGCAAACAAGTACTGACAAAATTGTCTCTTTCTAGGCTTTTTAACTTGTCTTTTCAAATATACATTCCCAAGACCAAGACAAATTTCTCTTAAACAGTACAACAGAATCTAGCATGATGCCTTATAGTTAAGAAGCCTTCAGTAAGCAGTTATTATACAGTTTTAAAACCAGGTAGCATCAGGCTCAAAGTCCAGCTTTTACCCATATTAGCTGAGTGATGTTGAACAAATTGCTTAACCTCTTTCAATCTTAATCCCCTAATTTGTGCACCATGGGCACAAAAATACATAAATCACAAGAGTTTTGTGAAAATCAAATAAGGAAGCAATATGCAATCTACTGCAGTGTCTAGCACACAGCACTCATGTCATCTGCAAATAGAGATCATTTCAGTTTTTCCTTTCTGATCTAGATACCTTCTAATATTTTTTCTTATCTAATCAGCTAAAGCCTCCAGTGCAATGTTGGTTAGAAGTGACAAGAGCATTACAAAGAATAAACTAACTTGAAAATTAAGTTTATCCAAGGATGTATAAGAACTGAACAATGAAAACTACAAAATAGTGTAGAAAAAAATTTTTTTAAGATCCAAATAAATGGAAATTTTTCCTGTGTTCATGGATTGGAAGGGTTAAAATTGTTAAGGCAGCAATACTTCTCAAATTGGCCTAGAGATTCAATGCAAACCTATAAAATTCCAACTCCCCCCTCTTTTATTTTTTTTCAGAAATGAACAAACTGACCTTAGAATTCAAATAGAAGTGCAAGGGACCCTAAATAGTGAAAACAATATTATAAAAGGAAACGAAGTTGGAGGACTCACACTTCTTTCTTACAAACTTACCACAGAGCTACAGTAATCAAGACAGTGTAGCACAGGTGCAAGGATACACATACAGGTTAGTGGAATAAAATTAAGAGTCCAATAATAAACCAATACACCTAGAGTCAAATGATTTTCAATAAGGGTGCCAAGATCAATGGAGAAAGGTGGGTCTTTTCAATAAATGGTGCTGAGGCAATTGGGTATCTATATACAAAAGAATAAATTTAAAACCTAACCCCATACACAAAAATTAACTCAAAAAGGATCAGTGAGTTAATTGTAAGACAGAAATTATAAAATACTTAAAAGGAAATATAGGTATAAATCTTTGTAACTTTGGATTAGCAATAGTTCAATTGATAAATATGGACTTCATAAAATTAAAAATTTTTGAGCGTCACAGGACACTATCAAGAAAGTGAAAAGAAAACCCATAAAACAGGAGAGAATATCTGCAAATCACATATCTAATAATAATCTAGTATTCCGAATATATAAAGAACTCTAATAACTCATCAACAAAACAGAAATAGTCCAATTAAAAATGGGCAATGAATACAAATATTTCTCCAAAGAAGACGCACAAGTGGCCAATAAGCACATGAAAAAATGCTTAAAATCACTAATCATTAGGGAAGTGCAAATCTGAGCCATAAGGAAATACCACTTTACGTACATTCAGATGGCTGTAATTGGGATGGGAAAAAAGGGAGAATCACAAGTGCTGGAGAATACTGGAGAGATTGGAACCATCATGCACTGTCAATGGGAATATAAAACGATACAGCCATTGTCAAAAAGAGTTTGGAGTTTCTTAAACAGAGTTAACACGTCCCAGTAATTCCTTTAAATGATGAATGGATAAATGAATGTCATATATCCATATAATACTATTACAAAAAAAGATGAATACAGGAATTATAGACACTATATGGGTGAATCTTGAGAACATATATTTTTTAAAGATTTTATTTATTTATCCATGAGAGACACACAGAGAGAGGCAGAGAGACACAGGCAGAGGGAGAAGCAGGCTCCATGCAGGGAGCCCGATATGGGACTTGATCCCGGAACCCCAGGATCACGCCCTGAGCTGAAGGCAGATGCTTAACCACTGAGCTACTCAGGCACCCCATTGAAGATATTAAGTGAAAGAAGCCAAAAACAAAAGGCTGAATAACATATGATTCCATTTGTATGAAATATCCAGAATAAGCAAATTCATAGAAATAAAAAAATAGGGATCCCTGGGTGGCGCAGCGGTTTAGCACCTGCCTTTGGCTCAGGGTGCGATCCTGGAGACCCGGGATCGAGTCCCACATCAGGCTCCCGGTGCATGGAGCCTGCTTCTCCCTCTGCCTGTGTCTCTGCCTCTCTCTCTCTCTCTCTCTCTCTGTGTGACTATCATAAATAAATAAAAATTAAAAAAAAAGAAATAAAAAAATAAATTGATGGTTTCCAGAGAATGAGGGGAAGACAAAATTGGGAATGACTGCTAACAGTTAAGGATTTTTTTTCTTTTTTTAAGGACTTTATTTATTTGAGAGACAGAGAGAGAGAGAGAGAGAGAGAGAATGCTCCCCACGGAGCAGGGAGCCTGACATGGGGCTGGATCCCAGGACCCTGAGATCAGGACCTGAGCAAAAGGCAGACACTTGAGCAACTGCGCCACCCAGGCACCCGTGTGAGGGGTTGTTTTGGAGGGTAACAGAAATGTTCTGGAATCAGACAGTGGTACTGGTTGCAAATTTATGAATATACTAAAAACTACTGGATTGTATAAATTAAAATAGTGAATTGCATGGTGGTGAAATTTATCTCAATTAAAAATTGCAGGAAAACTTGAAATTGGGTGAATCCCCCCAAACTGCACATATATACACTGATTCTTATTTCTATACTCCCTCAATAATGCCCCAAACGTGTCAGTGAGCTGGCATTTTTAAAAAATCTTTATTCTAATTCTCTGAATGCTACTCTATATCTCTTCTAACTTCAACCCTTTCCTCTCTAGAGTAAGCATCTTAAAATTGTGTGGTTTTGAAGAAACACTGTTCACAAGCTTATATATATACACCTATAGCTATATTTATCTCTATATCCACCTACGTCTACATCAATTGATATTAACATAGATGTAAATGGAAAGAGAGAGACACGCAAATAGATGGATGGAAAGAGAGATGATGGATAGGCACATTTAAGAAATATTTTCCTAATATGAAACAACTTGCTCTTTCACAGACTCCTTCAGAAACAGTGATTCATTTGTCAAAATTACACCACTATGTGCATTACATAATTTGCTCATTGGAGAGCATTTACTGCTAAGTCAAGTCATTTACTTATTTATATCTTAACCCTTGTCATTTATAGTCTATATTAGCATTGATAGTTCTATCAGTGAGAACTTACCCTGAGCATGGGGCCATTTTGAAACACATGTGGCTCATCACAAACCACACAGTATTCATTCAATACAGGGATCCGCTGTTCAGCAAACTCAATTGTCTGAATAAAACAATAAAGAGAAATAATTAAGCTCAGAAATTATCTGAACACCCATTAAAAGCTAAAATCCTTCTGCAGTGGATGGCTTGGCTCATACCTGCACGAGGAAGCCGCGGTCTCGTATTGGAATGCATTTGGCACCATTTGGCTATAAAAAGCAAAGTAAAAGAAGAAAATAATTTTTTAACTCAAAGAATATATAAATTACAGACTTTGACTTTCTGCAACAGTGAATACAAGTGTGATCTAAGACGGCCTGTAATATGAATTAGATCACCGATTATGACATCAAGATTTTAGAATTTCTTTATTATAATATACTTTCTGCCATTACTATTGCAAGCCTTGTCTAAGCTAAATGAATAGTATTCTTAATTTTTGATCTTCTAGTAAAAATGATTGGCATTTTTAAATGATCACAAAAGCTCATTTCCTCTACTGCTTACTGTCAAATGCTCCCACCTCCTCACTTAGACTATTTTCGATCTTATTTTACAATGAGAATTATTCCTCCAAGGATATATGAGACAGCTACTGAGGAGGCACAACACTAAACTATTGTACTGTATGAGGGTTAATCATACAGGAAGATAGTAAGGCATTTTCCTTTACAGAATATGTGAAATTATCTTTCGTAGGTATAACTATCATGGGAAACTCTCTTTGTTATTAACACTTTGACATTATTTCCTGTGTGTGTGTCCTTAATGCTTACTTTTGCTAGGAAATGGACTTTTAGGGATCTCCAACTAAAGTTATCAACATATTTAAATATATTCTCTTAACACAAATATAATTTTATGATATCACTTACAATGTAATTTTAGAAATAAAGCTATACAAGAGCAGAACAACTTTCTGAAAATATATCTCATTTTTTTTCAATTTCATCGATTGCTAAGTGTATCCATATGTATGGTTAAGAGCTACATACATGCTTACCCTAACACACACACACACACACATTCCCCCCCCCCAAAAGAAGCAACATTTTTTATCAACTCTTTTATGTAATTAATATACAGAAGGTAGGTCTGTTTTCTTTATCTGAAATTGGCTCTAACTGATCACTCCAAAGGTAAATTTTGTGTAAGACTGACTCCCAATAAATACCACCCAAAGGACTCAAGTTTTATCACAGTCACCTTCCAGCCCCATCTCCACCAAAAAACTTCAGGATTAAGTGATTTCAGTTTTATAAAGTAGACACTGAGAGCAGCTTTAAGTGAAGCTCTGGGATACAGAAGGAAATGCTGCTTCTCTCTACAAGTTATGATGTTCATAGGCAAAGTGTTCCTTTGTAATATTAGAGTAATATACATATATATATATTTAATTATTAGACTAACTCTGTCCTCCACTACCTATGTATGGAAACTAGCAAACAGATAAACCTACTTGATAAAACATTGAAATGCCATGCTCGCTTAGTAGGATAGGCTTTAGGGATCTAGGCTTTAGGGATCCAACCGACATCCATTTTTAGCAGCATTCATGACCATGACCAGAATTTGGACTAGACCTTAAATCAATAGCTCTATTTATTTTTTTTAGAACCGAAAAGAACATTCCAGTACCGGTTGCACAGGTCTGGTCTGCTAAATCCTATCCCCAAGGAAAAAAAGGGTGCAAAACAAAACAAAACAAAAAGACAAAGCAAACCAAAAAAATAAAAATAAACCAACCAGAAACAGATGTTGCTTCTTTCCTCTACCAGACCTGACAACACACACGCGCACACACCCCTCTCCTGCCCCTTCGTGATCATATAGGAACTGGGGATGAAAAGGGTTTACGCACAGCAGGCTGGGAAGAGGACGACGAAGATGGTGTTAAGATACCAATAAGCCCTGAGGTAAGAGAGAGCCTCCTGCCCTCTGCGTTAGGCTCCTTGAAAAGCTCGGTCTTGGAGGCCTTGGGAGCGCTGCAGTAAGACTTGCTGAGCAGCTTGTGGCTTTTCAGCCCGTACAGCTCTTCCATCCGGAGGTTGCTGGAGTAGGATCTGCTTAGCAGTTTGTGGGGCTTCAAGCTGGAGCTGTGCTCGCACCGCGGATCCCCCGAGCAGGACCGTGTCAACAGTTTGTGCGACTTCAGGGTGAGGCAGTCCTCGGGCTTGACAGCCGCGGGGCAGGGCCGGGTCAAGAGTTTGTGCGACTTAATGGTCGTCACCGCCTGCTCCGCCCTGGGGTCGCTGGACAGGGAGCGGCCAAAGGTCCTGTGCGACTTGGTGGCACACACATCGTCAGCCTTGACGGTACTGGAACAAGTCCTCCGCAGCAGCTTATGCGTTTTGGAGATTCCGTCTTGCTCGGATTTCAGTTTGGATTTGCTCTTACCGCAACCAGGGGGAGGATAACTTGGCGACCTTCAAAAGGGAACAACAATTAACAACGGGGCAGACCTGGGCGGCTCTGGCCAGCTCAGCTCTGCTAGATGCCCCCTCGTTTTACTACAGCCCACGCGGCTCACATAGAAACCCAAAGGTATGTGCGCCGTGATCACACGGACTGACCTGAATTATGTGTTTCCTGCAAAGCAAAAAAAAGGATTATCAGGTTTTTGGCCCCTCCTACCCCAGAACTATGCACAACTAATCACATAGAGACGACTCCGTGTGATCAGAAAACAAAGAATGTCATTTTAACACATTTAACTCACGGTAAGAAAACAGAAACTCAGTGTAGAAATGAGTATCTTTCTATGTTTTCGATGGAATGGATAGAACTTTGTCTGTTCTTTGAAGTCATACAGAAAATAAATGGATGCCAAGACTATAGGAAGAATGCTCCGAAGTACCAAAGAATCGAGAAAAGACAACGAAGTCATCTACTACCCACCTGCGCAAGGTAGAAAATAAATGCAGGGGAGATTTCACCTTCTTCTCTGACAGCTTCTTATTGTGCAGGCAATTGGATTTTTCTTTGCTCTGTTTCCACTGCTGGGTAACAAATGTCTGCATGATCCTGTCAATCCAAAGTAAGTCTGTCATCACAGTTCCAAGATAATGTAATATGAGATTTCTCTACTATAGGGGGAATGTATTTATCAAAGGAAAAGAAATGCACAGTAATTGGAGAGATTCTAATTGAGAGTCATACGAGATGTTTCCACATGTAGGAAAGCACCATGCAGAAAATTTCTAGGACTTTACTGCATTTTGGTTAATAACTCATTAATTTCTGTGATACGATTAATAACACAAGTGATAAAAGAATTGAAAAAATGGGGGCACCTGGGTGGCTCAGATGGTTAAGCATTTGCTTTCGGCTCAGGTCATGGTCCCGGGGTCTGGGATCTGGCCCCATGTTGGGCTCCCTGCTCAGTGAGTTGTCTGCTTCTCCCTCTCCCTCTGCCCCTTCCTCCCACTCATGCTTGTGCTTACTCTCTCTCAAACAAATAAAAAAATAAAAATCTCAAAAAAAAATTATATATTATAGGATATAAGGAGATTTAAAAGGGCAGCCTTTAGGATCAACAACTTTAGCCAAAGCTCTTTAGCTGAAAGGACATTGTGAATTATTTTGTTGGTGCCAGAAACAGTTTTGAATAAAATGTTTGATAGTAATTATGATTTTATCTATTAAGATACAAGTAAAGTCAATTTCTTTTCACTTGATTTGCATATGCAGTTTTCTTCATGAAAAGGGAAATAAAATGAAAGTGAAATCGTTAAGTAAAAACAAACCATGTAAAACTGACTCTACGGAGAAATACGAAACCAGCAAATTTTCTTTCTCAGCACAGCCCATTCACTTTTAAATGGTTTCTTAAAAATATCTGTGTCGGCTATGTTGGCGGCTGGGTGGCTCAGTTAGTAAAGTGACCAACTCTTGGTTTCAGCCTCAGGTCATGATCTCAGGGTCATGAGATCCAGCTGGTTGTGGCAGTGCAGAGTCGGCTTGAGATTCTCTCTCTCTCTCCCTTTCCTTCTCCCTCGGCCCCTCCCCAACCTTTTGTGCACACACGCACACCCTGTTTCTCTATAAAATAATAAATAAATCTCAAAAAAAAAAAAAAACCAAATGTGTATGTCTCTAAAAACTTTTAGTTTACTATCATAAAGCAGGAATTTGGTAAATCCTGATCTCAGTATTTTCTAAGTTAAGACCACTGCACATCACTATTTTATGGCAAAGAATTCTGGAACATCAGCTGTGGACCTGAATATATGGCATTGTTTTCTGAGAAAGGTCCCAGATTGCGACAACTTCTAGGTATCTCATCTTTCAAGTGACAATGGCAGAGGGTCTGTTAAGGCTGATATTAAAGTAGATGTGAACTTTTACAATTAAACATTATGTATACAATAAATTAAACATTCTGATTTTCTTTCAAAAGTCAGTTCAGCTTTCCCTGCTTTTTATGTTCTTATCAGTTATTCCTTTTTTTTTTTTAAGATTTATTTATTTATTCATGAGAGAGAGAGAGAGAGGCACACACCCAGGCAGAGGGAGAAGCAGGCTCCATGCAGGGAGCCGACATGGGACTTGATCCTGGGTCTCCAGGATCACACCCTGGGCTGAAGGTGGCGCTAACCTGCTAACCCACCGGGGCTGCCCTTCTCAGTTATTTCTAACACAGATTGCTTTGGGAGGAAAAAAAAATGGTATCAATATTTACCATTTATAATATATCAAGGAGTAATTTATAGAACAATCTTTTTTCTCTTTTAACTCTCAATACCCCCAGAGAGCAGGAGCTATTATTTCACACAAATAAGGTTAAAGATTGAAATCTTCCCAATTTAGCCTGGTGGAAAAACTGCAACACCTATGCTGTCCAGTCTAGACTGACCTATGTTAACCTATGCTGCTCAAAAGGGAAAGGTGGGACTCTTAGCACTAAGCACTATTCTCAAGACCATTCAGGTTCTATCAAATTAACTCAAATCACCAAAAAGTACAACTTCAGCCTTACTATTCTGACCTTTAGTCATCAAGCTTAGATAAGTTCAGAAGAAACAGTCATTCATGGAATATTTTTTAGCTACAAACTGAGAGGAAGAAGGAGATAAAACTGAAGCCAATGATGCAGCATTCCAAATTTGCAGTAAATTCGCCTTGAAGCTCAGGCCAATGGAAATTTTTTATTTTTTATTTAATGCTTTATTTTTGAAGATTTTTTTTCACCCAAGATCTCAGCAAAATTTAAATGTAATAGTAATATTACTTTGTTTTTCCCTGTATGTAACCTGAAATCCCACTAAACACCCTGTAACACCACTAACCCTTTCTACTACGTACATTCAGATTCTTTTCCTCCTATGATAAACTGCCATTCCTGTGCACCATTCCCCAAGAAACCTAACAAGTGCTTTTCTAACTCTTGATAGACTAATTGGGACAAAACAATAACGAGTCAATAACTAAAGCTGTTCTAACTTCCATATTGCATTAGCGTTCCACAATGTAATCTCAGCAGCTAAAACCAGTAATTCTTAAACTTGGGACACTCAGATCCCTAGATGTCCTTGAATTCAAAAAGCAGGAGTTAACTGTCCTGTAAGAAAGTTAATGTTGTGTTTAATGTCCATAGTATGTGAAATATACATGCGGTGTAATGACCACCTCTTAATAACAGAGGGCCACCAAGAGATTTTAGTGTTCACACTAGTGTTTCTATTATGCTGGCACTCCGAAGAGCTACTACATTTGCCACTGGCTGATAATAAAATAAGAGGAAAAAAGGCTACTGTAATCGTCATTAAACCCGTCTACTTGCCGGAAACACACCAGATAAAGAATCATGGAAAAAGTTTAATGAGTGTTTCTTATTGCTGAAAACAGACGAGAGCAATAATAACAAAGAGCCTAGATTTTGAGTCGGACTTCCTAACTTGCCATATGTTTCTGGAAAATAATCTCTTTATATTTCAAGTTTCTTCTTATGACTTACTATGAAGATGAGATCAGATTTTTGGAAATCATGTAATTTTAGACTAGCAGGGATCATAGGCAAGCCCAGTTATTTATAATTAAGGAAAAGTAAATTAGATTAAAATTTATCAGGAATCATTAAGAAAAAGTTTTAGCACATATACTAAACTGGCCATAGAACTAAAATTTATCCATAGAAGTAATTAACCTTTTTAAAATGTTAAACATTTAGATGGAAATATTAACAAAATGTTACATATCCAAAGTGATTAAACAATGAATATAGAACACAGCTTTCCTTAATTTCTCAGAGTTGGAATTATACACATCATTTTTTTTCCAAAGCCCAAACAATAGGCTCAGACAACATTAAAGGGCAGAAAGTTATATATTTCAAGATTTCTGTTTTGTAATTCTTGTCTTGCTGGAATCAACCTCATTTAACTTTCATGAAATAATTTTGTTAAGTGGCTAACAGAAGTACATAAAGTAAAACTATGGACTGTGGATGATAGTTTAGTGTCAATATATATTCATCAACTCCAACAAATGTACCATTCTAGCAAGAGATATTGATAATAAGAAGGCGAGGAGATATATGGAAAATCTCTGAATCTTGTATCAGTTTTGCTGTGAACCTAAAACTTCTATAAAAAAATAAAATCATTAAATTAAAAACATTAAAAACAAAGAAGAAAATTGGGTGAGGGGGAAAAAACTACATAGGAGGGGGAATGTGCCAATGAATGGTGGTAACCAACTTGGATGGCATAACAGAGGCAGGCTCTATACTTAGCTCCAAGATGTGCAAGATACTAGCTTGACACAGAAAACAAAATGCAATTTAAAAAAAAAAAACCAATTCTACTGGAAAAGCACACCTAATCCTAGTACAGAAAACTGAGAAAATTTCTCTTTTGAGTCCTTTTCAAGAAATAACACTGCATTCTATAATGTACTAAATATATGTTATAAATTGAATTTAGTTTTACAGATGTGCAATTTGAACCATTAAGGGCTTATTATCTAATTTTTTATGTTCACATTTAAACCCAACACTGAGAATTTGCAAGAATACTCCCTTAATTTCCTTTCAAATGTGATCCACACATAACTCACAGTTGAGCAATGTCAAATCATAAAAACTTTAAGACAATTCTAGAGCTCCATAATATGTAACCCTTAATAACACACATAAGCTTCCACCTGTATCCATAATCTCAGGTAAAATGATCACAATAAATCCCCTATTTAGTAAATGAAATAAAAAAGTTTCAAAGTACTTTCTCTTAGAACATTGCTCAATAAAGGCTAATGTCTGATACCTAATTAAAATTCATTAAAACACAGGTGAACACATGAACTCCATCATCATGGTGGGTGCAAATCATGTGTTTAAATATACAATAATCTAATGATCTGTCTTGAAAAAATTAAGTTGAGGGCAGCCCGAGTGGCTCGGTGGTTTAGCGCCGCCTTCAGCCCAGGGCCTGATCCTGGGGACCCAGGATGGAGTCCCATGTCGGGCTCCCTGCATGAAGCCTGCTTCTCCCTCTGCCTCTGTCTCTGCCTCTCTCTCTCTCTCTCTCTCTCTCTCTCGAATAAATAAATTTTAAAAAAATCGAAAAAAGAAAAATTTAAGTTGAAATAAAATTTGCATAATCAGAAGAATAAATAACCCTTCAGGTATTCTCCAGTAATACAAATTCTTACAGCTGATATATAGCATGGGATTTATTAAATTTATATTTTGACTATACATTATGTTTTGTTTGTTTTTATTTTTTGTTTGTTTTTAAAGATTTTATTTATTTGAGAGAGAACGAGCAAGAAAGAGAGAAAGTGCACAAGCAGGAGGAAGGGTCAAAGGGATAGGGAGAAGTAGATTCACCACTAAGCAGGGGAGCCTGACGTGGGGCTCAATCCCAGGACCCCAAGATCATGACCTGATCTGAAAGCAGATACTTAACTGGCAGAGCCACCCAGGCGCCCTGCTACTATGTTTTAAAAGTCATTTTGACCACGGTAATTTTATGTTTATAAAATATAAACTCCTCCATTGAATTAGTCAAGATCTAACAAGGAAATAAAAGGTTTATTTTTAAAAGAGAATTGATTGTTTGAAGAGTGTAGGTATAGAAGCTAAGCACAGTGCAGTTGCCCAGGGCCAATGGCTGCTGACTGTTACCACGTCTAGGCTCCAAGGGACAAGCCTAGGGAAACCGTAATGGAACCCAGTAAGAGAGAGAGTCCTGCAAATGCTGTGGCTTAGAGCAGAAAAGAGAGCTTCAGCTGAAGAACTAGTTAACTCAAGGTGACCTCTTAGGGTGGAAGCCAAAGACAATAAATACTCTCTTCTTAACACTGCTTCCTCCTCTGTTGGTCACAGGAGACACAGCGACACGTTAGAAGCTATACCCACCATATCAGCTCCACAGGTAAGGGCAGAGTTTTGGAAGGAGGAAAGTGGATCCGGGCAGGCAAATAAAAAGAATGCAGCCTGGTCTAGATGTGAACTCTGCCAGCTAAATTACTGATGCAGCTCTTGGCATCACATGAGTTCCTCTCCTGAGGCACTCACTTTAAAAAGCTCTTATTGAACAAGAATGGGGGAGGGAAGTGAGCAAAGCAATGAATCCATTCTCTTTAATAGAAATTTATTTTTTATTCTTGGGAAACTTACTTTTTTAGCTGATGTCCCAATCCAAATCGCTCTTTTGTAGAAATCTGAAAGACATCAACAGTGGGCACTGCAAAGGAAAATATAATGAGTTAAAATGTTGAGCTGAAACTTAACCACCAGCCAGGAAAAAGAATGAAAAGTATTATAAATGATACACTCTAATATGTACATATACATAATTATACATTTATGCTATATAATACATAATATTATATTTATACACACATTCATATTTAAAAACAGTATACACACAGTCCTGTACATTGCTATTTATGCTTAATATATACAGATTTGGAGATCATTCTTGGTCATTGTATATCATACACTAATGTATAATATATGTGTATATAAATATATAGTATGTAAAATGAAGAATTGCCAAAAAATATGTAAGTGTAAATAGCACTGTATAGGACAGTTTGTACAGGATTCTTCAAGTGAAAGAAAGAAATGTTTATATAAACATGCACCTTTTTCTTCTTTTGCAATTTAACAATGGATGATGAGGTATAAGAGACTTATTACCTTTCACTGGGTAGCCTGATGTCATGTAGTTTTACCAGATAGATGCATTTCTGTAAGCTAATAACTATGATGTTTATGAATTTAATAATCTCTCAAAAAAAGTCACTCATCATTCATTATTCACAGATTTATTAAAGAATATCCTTCTGAGTGTCCACCGTGCCAGCTAGAATGGCAAATACACACACACACACACACACACACACACACACACACACAAATATTCTTGTTATTGTAAAGCCTTGGTCCAGTGGAAAAAGACAAACAAAAACTAGACAGATACAAAACGCCACATGGTGGTAAAGGTTCTGGAGAAAAATAAAGGGAAAAGGTCTTGGAGTAAAGGGTACATGGGCATAGTAGGTTCCAGCACTAGATAGTATGGCAGGAAGAAAAGTGTCCTATCAGAGGAAACCAGGAGGGCACAGCCGCTGAGGAAAAAAAAGTGCTTCAGTATTCTACGAACAGGAAGGAGATCGGTGGAACTACAGAGGAGTGAGCAAATTATCATTTTAGGAGACGAAATCTGAGAAGGACCTTGGGATCTCTGTGAAAAACAAGGGTAGAAGTAGGAAAATCACTCAGGAACTTCATAAAGAAATTGGAAAGAGATACTGTCGTCTGGATCTGTGGAGATGGTGAACTGTCTTGCTAATAGGACATTCTCAGACCATACATGCTCCACAATGGAAACCAAATTGGTATACCCAAATTCCTCACCTCCTGTGTTGGCCATTACTCTGGGACACAAACACTCCACTGATCAAAGAAAATTGGTTAGTATCATCAATCGGTTCCTTTTCCAAAAGCATTCTAATCCTTATATACAGACTGAGGAACAGAGTGGACACTGCTCAAATCCTACTTGTCCCAAACCCAGGCTACAGAAATTAAAAAACGAATAAAGAATCCTAACATCTTGAAAATTCAGCAGAATAATTTTTTTAAGAAAAAGATGACAACATTGGAACATGCTGTGCTCTCTCTTAAAAGACTGAAGAAGACACAATCTCTTCTCAGGCAGATGGAAAAAGTGACAGGGGAGATGGAGGCAGAGAAACAAAAAGGATCTCGTATAAAAAAAAAAGCAGAAAATTCCAAAATGCACTAGAAAAACTGAAACTGTCACTGGAAAAAATTGTATAAATGCACAAAGAGATAATAGACACAAATGTTTACCCAGGATATATATATAGTATTCTTACAAATTAATGATGCATGTTTACCCAGAATATACAAATCATTCCTACAAATTAATGATGCAAAGATAAAACTTATTTATACTATGAATGACTAGAAAATAAATGTCAATATTTTACTAAAATAATAAATCTCCTAGGTAAACTTAAGTTACAAACACTGACTCAACTAGTAGTATAAAATCTGGATGACCCAAATTTCAGAATATACTGAAAGAGGTAACAAGATGTTACTTCCAAAACTGTTCCAAGATTCAAGTGAAAGAACATATATTGCTATTAAATTAATGCAATTATTACTATTAGCTGCATTAAATGTATACAGAAAATGTTAATAATCAATGAAACTGGAAGCAGAGTATATAGCAATTTTTCCATAAATCTAGAAATGTTTTAGATTAATTTTTATAATTTTTTTGGGGGGGAGAGGAGAGAGAGAATCTCAAGCAGACTCCATACTCAGTGAGGAGCCCAACATGTGGCTTAATCTCACCGCCCTGAGATCATGACCTGAGCTGAAATCAAGAGTTGAATGCTTAACCAACTGAGCCACTCAGTCACTCCAATTCTTATAATTTTTTTAAAGTAATAGCTTTCTGATAAATAATAATCAGTTAGAAAATAAACTGGAATACAAAAATCCTAAACTGAAATACAAAAGTCCCATTAACAAACAAATAGCAAACAAGTACTCATGAATAAATTTAGCTAAAATTACTGACCTAAGGCAGAAAAAAACATAGAACTGTACTGATCAATATAACTAAAAGCAATAAACAAATTTTCCTTTAAAGGAAAAATGAATATAAAAATGTCTGTTCTTCCTAAATTTATTTAAAAGTTACCTTAAAATAACTACATAACTCCCTACAAGTTTTCATTTTTAGGGACAAGAGAACAAGGAAGAACTTGACAGAATGCACTAGAGAAATATTTTCATATTTTAAAAAAGGTGAAAGTTACTCAATTTTTCCTTGTCTTTCATATAATGTAAGTTGGGAAGGCAGTCAGTGAGGGCTGTTTAAGATATGTGGAAATGATTCTAACACTGACCATGTACATGCAGAGGTACCAATGATGAGATGTTGTGCACATAAAAATATGTTTAATAATGTTGGTTGGTTGTCACTTTAAACTAAAAGCAGCCTTGCCCTTCAGATCAGAAACTAGACTTATACACCAGCAATTCTGAAAAAAAAATACATAAGAATAATCATGTCTTTTTATTTAAAGTGTATTTCTTCATGTACAATGAAAATAATCCCTATCTTCAATATTAAAGTGGATAAGGAGGTACATTTCTTTAATTCTTATCATTCCTGTTCACTTATAGATATTTTGTCAGATTAGCCCCGGCCAAATATTACAGCTCAAATAAGTATTAATCATGTATTTCAAAAACCTAGCAATGAATGCTTTCAAAAATAATTGTTAACTAGGTCAGTCTAAACCTTGGATTAGTCATAAAACTTGCTTGAAGTAAATGAAGACTGAAGTGTACCAATCGAAAATAAATACGTGGAAGATAATATCAAGGAAAAGGAGGAAAAACCAACCCGATAAATATACATAACAAAACATAAGCAACACCAAAATAGATGTCTTACAAATGAACAAAATTAAAACACTTCAGACACAAACTAGCAGAAGTCTCTAAAGTATTTTTACCCTTTTGTGGGGGAACTATTATGATTCCATAAACTTACTTACACTTGGTCAAATTTATCTCATTCACAAAATAGTCACTCTTATGTATGGAGAAAAAGAAGCATAATCCTCATGTTTCTTTGGGTTATAAACTATTAAATAGGCAAATGAACTAATAGAAATGAAAACAGAAGAACTAAATTATGGGTAAGTTTCAACATCAAAGAAGGTGAACAATAAAATCATATAAACATGAATTAGAATACAGTTGTTAGAACATTTATAAAACCATGCAAATATAACAAATCTTTAAAGAGACACTGAGAAGGAAAATTTCTGCCTAAAATTCGAAATTATATTTAAAAAATGAGTAACAGTCGTAAGATTACGTAAAAGCATGCCACATTCTCATCTCACACAGATGGAGTGGAGTCAGTAGAGATGAATTGACCCAATTTTGCCCCTAACCCTGATAATTAAAAAAAAAAAGTCCAGACATAAGAGCTGCTTTTTCTTTTAACCACTAACAGAATAAAATTGAATGATCATGTATCAAATCTCTAAGGAAAGAAAAAAAAAATTAGCCATACAGCAGAGTATCTGGGGAAGGAGCAAAAACATATACCTAAAACCTGAAATACTGTGCAGATATTACAAATTATTCCATTCTAGAATATTTAATGACTTAACGACAGTCTCATGACATAATATTAAGGTGCATAACTATACAATTCAATGTCAACTTTATGAAAATGAGGCATGTGTGCACAGAAAAGAGAAACACTAAACTATTATAGGTTTCTCACTATAGAGGGATTATGAGTAATTCTTTTTCTTCTCCATTACATTTCTCTCCATTTGAAATAATCACAATAAAAATTTAGTTGTCTTTGCCTGGCATTAAGTCATATCATGTTGTTTATGTTAAGAGTTGATAGAGTAGAAATCATTCTACAAAAATAGAAAAGAGGTGACTCAACGGAAACTTTTTCAAAATGAGAGATTTTCCTATGTATTTCATAAACTTGGAAGGACAGGAATATTTCTTGTGTAAAAACTAATAGTCGACGTAACTTCCTTAATATGCCTATAAAGAAAAACATACTAAAATCAGAGTACAGAGAACTCTGTAGAGCACAAAGAATGTGTGAAGATAGCTATGACTTCAAGAGGTGTTATCTATGTCTACATCTCTTGATTCTGGGTGGGTTTTT
This sequence comes from Vulpes vulpes, assembly GCF_048418805.1. Lineage (NCBI taxonomy): Eukaryota > Metazoa > Chordata > Mammalia > Carnivora > Canidae > Vulpes > Vulpes vulpes. Next base: position 122,884,212 of record NC_132783.1, read on the forward strand.
CAACCACTTTGAACAATACAATACTATGGAAGATTCACTGGGCCGTTTTCCAGATGGCATCCACAGCCTGTCTCTTGGAACGCTTGCCTTCAGCCCTCAGTCACCATGCTACAAGAAGCCTGAACCACATGAAGAAGCCATGTGTAAAGTCAACACTCAAGTCAAGAGGCTGCAGCTGAGCTCCAAGATGGCATATACATCAACTGTGAGATATCTCAAAGTCCAGCATCGTGAGCATCCAGCCTAGTAGCGGCTTTAAAAAACATAAGCTCCACCTACCATCTGACCTCAAAGGCATGGCAAGAACTCCAAGCAAGAACTCAGTTGAGCTCAAAGAATAGTGAGAGATGGTAGGTTGTTTTAAGCCACTAAGTTTTGGGGTGGTTTGTTATTTAGAAGTATATAGCTAGAGCAACATGAGTAGATACAGTTTGTGTGTGGGGGGGTGGGGGTGTATGTGTGCGCATGTGCACAAGTACGTACATGTGTATTTGGTAGGGGAAAATATTTTAATCCAGTAAGCCTTGGGAAGATTAAATAATAGCGTCCTTTGTTGTAAATAGTTATCACTTGAGATACAGTAAAATCATCCCTTAAGATGGTGGAAAACGAAAATATTACGAAGATCTCCATTTTCAAAAATATAACTATGTTATATTTATAGTTAGGCTAAATTCATCAGTAATCAAAGGAGGGAGAAGTAAACATTAAAATTAAATCTCAGAATCAGAGACATAAATAATTAAATCTAAGGGTAACCCAAAAGATGCTTGCTGAGCTTCTACTATATGCGAAGTTCTCTTGTAGGTTTTATTCTGCTTGTTTCACATCAACTTGTCAACTTCTGAAATCTATACAATCTAATCCTGTATATTTCTGTTTCCCTAAGTTATATTGACAATAAACCATCTTTGTAAGGATGCCAGAATATTTAAATACCATTATCAAGATAGCTGCAATTATGCTCAGAATTACCAAATGAACATTTTGTTTAATGCACAATGCACAATTAATTCATATTCAAAATAACAAACAGAAATAAAACTAACCTGGGCCATTTAAATACTGTGTTAGTGAGCAGTGTAGTCGGACAATTATAGGTTCTGTTCGAATCACTTCCCAAGCCACAGCAATCTCCTCCTGTGCAAATATATTAAAAGATGAGCCACCTTTTAGCATTCTTGACTTTTTTCCAAAATGAAAAGAATTGTAAATTTATTTTAAAGAAATATATAAATCAATAAGGCTCACAAAAATTACCTCAAGATCTATTGGTTTGGAAAAGAATGTCAAAGCATTCTCAGTTTTTGCCTTCTACATAGGAAAATTAAAGTGAAATTTTAAGAAATAACAAAGTACTATAATAAGAGCCCATAAATTTCAAAATATATTAAAAGAATCAATGTAAAAAATATATATATAAAATTTGTTTCTCCAACCATAGCATTTCTAATCAATGTAACAAAATCAGCATGTTACTAATAACATAAAAGAAACAAGTATTTAATTTTTTCCAACAATAAAAATAAATGGCTTTGAATGTACCAATCACATTGTGTAAATTGATACTTACATCCAGAAAGCTAACATCAATATGCAGATCAATATCTACATCATCAATGGCTCCATATTCCCTGAAAGCAAAGATTAACACTTATTTATCCATTTTCCTTAAAAGATAATGTGTGCTAGTTTAAGTCAAAGATTCAACTACTAACTCTTATCCCTGACCTCTACAGAGCTCAGAACTGACTGGTGACTTGAATTAACTAACCCCATGTAGTGGATTTTCATCTTCTGTGACTTTTTATATCATCTAGACATCTATTTTTATATACATGCATTTGCATACATAAATTCAAAAATTGTTTGCTTCATAGTCTCAAACATCCCCAGTTCTCTGTGGCAAATTCAACCATCTTCTCATATGATCACTTGATTTTCATTGCGCTCTCTGAAGAGGAAGAGCTGTTTTCAAAGGGCAAGAGAAGGAGTTTCCAACATGAGGAAGGGGTGGGGAAATAATTCACTGTCAAAATGATGTGCCCATGACTTCCCCTCCCATGGTAAACATCACTGGTTCTGAACCGGATCCATGTGCTCTGCCACTTAAATGTCATTGTGTTTTGATAGGCAGCTCTAAAAGTCTGTTATATCAAAATTAAAACAAATCACAACAGTATGTGCCACATGAAGACATTCTAAAAACCAACTTTTCTCCAGCCCCGATGGTGTCATAAACCAGCATACTTTTTAAAAGTTAATGAAAGAACACAAAAACAACAGTTTTCCCATATTCTCTATTTACACATCTATATTTTTAATATTTTTATAAAATTATGAACTGACAAATGCTATCCACGGTGAGGGATACAATTATAGAGATAACTGAAATGATAAAAGTTAACTGCCAACATTCATTAAGTCTGAGCCAGAAGTTATTTTAAGAATTTTACACACACATAATCATAGTTACTATAGGTACCACTACCACCTTAATTTTTATATGCATTCACTGAAGCCCAGAGTAATAAAGTAACTTACTCATTATCACTCTGTAGCAGAGTCAAGATTGAAACACACACACACACACACACACACACACACACACACACCCTATTTATTTATGCAGGCGATTAATCGGTTCAACATACAATAAACTACCATTTTGCAGGAAACCAGGTCAAACATTAATGGATGGTCTCATTAGGTTCTCGTCAGAGCCTTATGACAAGGATACACTATTACTACCCTCACTCGCAAACGAGGAAACTAAAGTTTAGAGAAATTGTAATAGGATGCCAAAGAATAAGTCAGTAGGGAGGTCAGGCATTGAACTCCTGTTCCATTTCTTGTGTGTAGGACAGTGTCTGGCACATAGTCCTCAAAGACAATTTCTGCGTGCTACATAGTCAAGTAATGCTATATCATACAAAACTGTGGCAATTGCAAAGGATTCAGAGAAGACACCTTTGATGACTAATTTGTTTTATGTAATTTGATGAAGGAATTGAAGGGGTTTTTGGATTTTTAATGTCTATGAAACACAAAAAGCAGCATGTTAGAATAGAGAACTCAGCCTTTGTGTTTTTTTCCACAGCCCCCTTAAAAAATATATAAAAACAGGGCTCCCTGCTCAGGAGGAAGTCTGCTTGTCCCTCTCCCTCTGCCCCTCCCCCCTCTAATGCACTCTTCCTCTCTCTTGAATAGATAAAAATCTTTTAAAAATTTTCTAAAAATTTAAAAGAGCACCTGTGTGGCTCAGTTGGTTAAGTGCTTTCCTTCGGCTCAGGTCGTAATGATCCCAGGGTCCTGAGATGGAGCCCTACATCAGGCTCCCTGCTCAGCAGGGAGTCTTGCTTCTTCCTCTGCCTCTGCCCCTCCCCCCTGCTTGTGCTCTTTCCTTCTCTCAAATGAATAGATACAAATCTTTTTTAAAAACTTTAAAAAATACATGCATCAAAACACTGACCAATCTTCACTATTTATGAAATCGTACTTTTTATTCTTTGATGGTAATATTCTTAGATTATATGAAGAAGAACAGGGATAAAAATTATACACGTAGGAACTGATTTTTTAAAAACACTGCATGTCTCAAAACATCTGTCTTATTCATAAAGGATAAGAACACTTATAACCTTATGCAAATTTAGACATGATATGATATGCAAATTTAGATATAAGAATATGCCAATTTATTTATGAAATTATACAGACACTGTGCCAAGAATAAGGACCAGGCAAATAAACCATCTCTTTTATGCCTCCGGTGCAGGGGTCAGCAAGATTTTCCTGTAAAGGTCAAGATAGTATTTTATCCTTTTCAGGCCTTTTCTGGTTTCTGTCACATCTTCCTCTGTTTTTGTTTTTCTTGAAACCCTTTTTAAAAAGCAAACACTATCTGTATCTCAGAGGCTGTTCAAAAATGGTCCCCATGACCCAGTGATCAAAATTTGCTGATCTTGAACATCAGCAAATTAGATCTTGAACATCAGCAAATTATTCATAAATATAAAAGTCAAACATCTTTTGCATTAGGCAAACTAAAAGAAAGAACCACTAACTGTAATGATGAGGATTGATGACTAATGATGTTCAATAGACATTTAAGTGGGGTGAAAATTGTAACAAGTACATGTAGACTTCTGTGTAGAAGGATGTTGGTGAGTGCAGAAATTGGGGACAGAAATGAATGCTAAATAATAAGGAAATACTTAAGTAAACTATAGTACACTTCTACAATAATTTTTTTTTTACCCATTACTAAGGAAATTGATATAAAAATATTTACTATCCCGAGAGATATGTTCCAAAATACACTGTTTGGAGCAAGCAGAGTACCAAAAATGTATGGAAACTGAAATGCGCTTTTTAAATAAAATAGAAATAGAAAAACCAAAAAAGCTTTTTCTAAAGTACTTATTTATTAACTATAGATTGTGGGTAAAACTCTTTTTACAAAAAAATGTTATGTGTTTTCTAAAAACATATCTACTTCTTCTGATTACAAAGGTAATATAAGCTTATTTTATAAAATGTCAGAAACAGAAAAACACACAAAAACCAACTTGTATCACTCAGAGAGAATTATCTTTGCTTATATTTCATTCCATATGTGTGTGTATATATATATGTATATATATATAAAATATGGTATATAAAATTTGTTGTCCTGCTCTTTCACTTCTTCTAAAATGAGTATTTTTCTGTATTACTAAATATTCTTCAAAACTATAGATTTAAATGGTTTTACTTGTATAAATACAATTGATATTTAATTGATATTTAATTATACAATTATTAGGTTGCTGTTGATTCTTTTTACACTGTAAATATTGATAAAAAGGTCTCTGGATAAAAAATCTCTGTGCATCTGTCTTCTCATAGAATAATTTCTACTAGAATTACTGCATGAAATAAATAATATAATTATATTCGGGAGTCTTAATATATGTTATTTAAGTACCATTTTAGAAGGTTATGACCATTTCTTATCATACCAGCTAGGTTATCACAGTGACCACTTCCCATATCCCCATCATTACCAAGCACTCGTTTCCACTTGGTCATTGCCAGTTTCACAAGGGAGAATAATTTTTGTTTGGATTTAGTTAAAATGGCAAGACTTTGGTGCAATCAGAGGCAGAGAGAAGGAAATCGGAGACAACAAAAATCAGTAAGAACCTTACCCACAGCTGTTTTGTTCAGAGTTTAGTTTCTCAGATTACTTCAACAGAATTTATCATAAAGTCACAATCAGAAAGTGACATGTATTCTTTTAAAACTTTTAATATGTGAATTTTAAGGTATTCTTTATAATTTCTTCAACACTTTTGTGTCAAATTTCTAATACTATCAATTTATTTCAACAACAACAACAACAACAAGGAAATAAAGATTTACGTGCTCTACCCACCAGAGCAGAGCACAAACAAAGAACACAAATACAGAATTTTAAGGAGGGGAGGCATTAAAGGTTTGTAATAAACTGGATTCTGCAGGTGTAGATCTGTAAATAGTTACACTTTTTGTTTTTATGTCACACTTCAAAGAATTCACAACAGCGCTGCGTATATGCAAACCAATTTCCGTTGTGATGCCCTTTTTATATAATGCCAGTAATTTCACATTTCCCACTGCGAGATTACAAAGCGTGATTACAGTTTGTCCAGATGCAGCGACCCAGTCATCAGGATTGCTTCTATATCTGAATAACTTTCAGTTGCCCCGGATCTCATGAATAGCAAATGCAGAATCAAGTCAAAAGCCTGAAATATGAATGCAACTTGAATTGTGAAGCCAGATATCTGATTGTGTCCTGAATGCTGTATTGGGCTTATAATAACTCAAAATAATTTCATGCACTGACTATATTTATTCACTGTGAAAAGACTGCATCAAATTGAACCTGAGTACTTTTTCAAGATAAGGGGAACAACATAGAAATGATCTGATGTAGTTGTTACACCCTGGAACTGACAAAGGACGGCCTGACAAATTTTCTTCCAGACATGTGAGCTACTGTTTGAAACAACATATCTTAAAATTTGGTCATTTGATTTTGGATATTTATGCGTGACCTAGTTCATTTAACAGCATATGTATGAAATGTATTTTTCTATGAACATGTATTTTTGAGGGCACTATGTGTTAGGATTCTTGGCAATTTTTTCTCCTATTTTTTTAATGGAATTAATCAAGATAACATCCTCATTAATGAGACACAACGTCAATACTCTCAGTATAGTAAATGTTAACCCATCTCTGCTGGTCCTCCTCTCTCTATAAAACTACAGCTTATTTGTTATACTGTTGTGATGTTTTATTAACACTACCTGATGAAAATCAGCAATGACTGTACTGGTTATAAAAATATTTTTAGATACCTAGCCTTCCCTTATTAGCTGTCAAGGAAATTACACATACAGACATATACATGAAACTCTACCATAGGTTACTGGGAAATAAAATTATTGCTGCTTAGTTATTTCTTGTATTCAGTGACTGGTCAGTTATATTTTGAGAAGAAATCTATTTTGTGAGGAAACAGACACTTTCTATGACACCTGAAACTCAACAGCTTGCCTGTCTATCTCTGCATGCCTACTCAATGTGTGTTTTTTGCTCAGTGTGGGAGAGATGTTAGTGAATGGGCCAAGAATTATGCAAACTCAGTATTCAGAAAGAAATCTTGGTAGATTAAAGCACTGGCAACACTGTATCCAAAGTGCTCTGAAGTTTCTCGAAAAGGCAACAGGACTGAGAAGAATTTAAAAAAGGAGATCCAGATAAAAAAGGAAGCCCATATCAAATGACAGTGTATAAGAGGTACCGTACAACTTCCCCTCCGTTGAAAAAATCCTGGGTTTTGCTTGAAGAAAGAACAGACATTGGGAACAGGGGTGACTGTCTGGGATCTGACATTCTGAAGCTTTCATCTAGATTATGGGCCAGTGTTTTTGGAGAACTGTCTCCCTTTTGTCTCTTCTATGTGCTTCCTGTCATCACTTTCCCTTGGTTTTGAGTCAGACCATTTTCCTGTAGGCTCTAGAAGCAGGAGTGGGAGAATCGATATGCGGGAAAGGGCACTACAAATATCTAGCTCCAGATTTTTTGATGAATGACATACTTCAGTGGATGCTGAGTTATGTTGGACTAACAAAATTCTTCAAATCTCAGTGGTTTAACACATAAAAGGATCTATATCTCACTACCACAACATATTTACTAAGGACTCAAAGAGCGGGAGGGGAGATGCTACTCACTGTGTTCCCTAAGGACCCAGTCTGATGGAGCCCAGCAGCAACAGGAGCTCATGTCCTAGTACACTTACATTTCACTGGCCAAAATTAGCTGTGTCCACTCATGACATTAAAAGGGGCAGGGAAATAAAATGCTGCCATATGCCAGAGGACAGGAGCCAGAAGATCTGGAAGTGATCCTACTGTCACTACAAACAGAAATCCAGAAATCCAGAAAAGTGGTCCATGCGGACTTTTGTGGCTTTTCCCCCTTTCCCTTCCCTTCCTTGTCCTTTCTCTTTCTCTCTCTCCTTCCATTCCTTCCTCTTTCTCACTCACTCTCTCTTTCTCTCTCTCTCAAGGTTTGTGGGCCTGAAAATAGTAACATAACTTCCTCAACCTTCAAAACTCTTCAGTATGCCCTGTCCTTCAGAACATCAACTCCAAAGAGGCCCTATTATAATTGTCCATCTACAAAAGGTGATCAAAGTACAGAAGAGTCATAATTATGTAATCTTCCAACCTTCATTAAGCATTAGTCACAATAAAAAGGCTAGAATATTACTCATACAACTTCAACTTTTAAAACAGAAGATGGTATGATCACAGAGCAAAGGTTATTTCACATAGGCTAGAAGTTTGAAACATCACAAGCAAATTGTCAGAATCATTTCATTCACGACCAAATGAATATTCTGTGACTTGTAATTCCCCGTACCTTTCTAAAACTATGAACCTCATATTGTTTTCAGATGACACTGATGAAATTTTTTTGTTGTTGTTAAATACATGATTCTGGGAGAAAATTTGTAATGAAAAACATAAAATATCCTCAGTTTGCTGCATGTCTTGATTCAAGACAAGACATATTCATTCAGACTGACAAACTGATGGTTTATCATGTTTCTCCAGAGACCTAACTCACTTCCAACATAAGAGCCTATGAATCGGAACTGTCATCAATGTTTATAACTATGGTTCAATACAGCCAGGATTCTGCTTTTGAATAATGTGGCCATGTAGAGCTGAAATTACCTACCTCAGTAATAAACTGGTCATTAGTTCCTGTTTCTATATCCTCCTTCAACCTACTTTAAGAGGTTTTATCACAAGTGAGGCACTGCCAGTTATTTTCATCTCTTACAGAGAACTTAGATGTGGTTAGCTGACTTTCTCATTTAGACGTCACATAAAAAAAATGACACCAAATAGCCTATTATGCATATTGAGGTACTTTTGTTCTTCAAACTCCATTAAGTTCTTATAAACCTCAATTAAGCAAAAGAACAGCTAATTAGAACAGTCTGTTTTCAACAGGCTTATAACTTTGCAAGGAAGAAGATCCCAAGACCTTATGCCTAACTACTCCTGTTGCTACGGGCCCAAGCCTCAGTATTAAGTTCATTCGTATATTTTCCAAGTAAATCAGGCTAGTCCTGCTGTGATTCATACCTTATACCATGAGGCCTCTGGGAGGTTATTTATTCTAGAGACATCCTCTGTAGCTGTAGAAACTCTAGAGCAGGCAAGAACATGGCTTATAAAGATTTAAACTGAATCAAAACTTCTAAGTGAAATAGAGAAGGAGAAAAAAAATCCAAGCCACTTATGACTTTAGATATTTCATTTGAATGAAATTTCAAATATTTATCTAATTTAAAGAATTGGTAAATTATCAATTTTATTAATAATGGAAAATACTAGTAGAGATGATCACTGGTATGTAATAAATTCTTGAAGAAACAAAAAAAACAGTGTAATTAGAGCTTAGCATGGAAATACGTATTTAAGAAAAATCCTTAACTATAAAAGCAATCAACATGTGCTAAGGTAATCCCCTAAAACAGGTATCTCAAAGGAAAAGAAGATTATATGTTGTACTGTATGATTAATTGCATCCCAGACTTATTTTTTTAGTGGGGGAGGGGATTAAATCACTGTCATCAAAGTTTTAAGCAGTCATGCAAATTTTGACTCAAGTTAAAAACTTAATCATTATTTTGGACCACTTATGGTTTAGTCCCTACTGCCTTCTTCATTTATTCATTCTAATACTTATTGAATATCCGTATTTTCTACCCTGGAGCCACTGCAGAGATCAACTGAGAAATACCTGCAGCTAATTTGCCAAAATCTTGAAAATTGCAAATATTCGCTTTTCCAAGTATAATCCCAATCACTCTCACTCAATTGTAGCCTACCAGAGAATGGGGGAGACAGGACCTGTGTATACAACCCCAATTACTAAGGTGGCAGGTGTGAGTGAGTTTGTTTCTGAAGTTAAAATGAAACAGTTGACAATTATAAACTATAGCTATATTGTACTTCCTAACTTCTAAGTTGGCTCTCTCAAAATCTGGATACGTCAACGGAAGAGGAAATAACCAGATAATGTAAACATCTTCCATGGATGCCAATGAAAACAATCAAGAATCCATCAGCCCACATTTCATATGTTTCCTGCGCTATATTATTACCAAAATATAAGCATGATAAAAAACCAAAACAATGTAAAGCAAACAACAAACAAAGGACACTGTCCCAGCATTCACAGAATTTAGGGTCTATAGGGTGAGATGTAAACTAATAATGACAAGACATAAGAAGTTGAGAAGTAGGGCAGCCCTGGTGGCTCAGCGGTTTAGCGCTGCCTTCAGCCCAGGGCGTGATCCTGGAGACCCAGCATCAAATCCCATGTCGGGCTCCCTGCATGGAGCCTGCTTCTCCCTCTGCCTGTGTCTCTGCCTCTCTCTCTGTCTCTCATGAATAAATAAATAAAATCTTAAAAAAAAAAGAAAAAGAAGAATGAGGTTTATTTTTTTTTTTAATTTTTATTTATTTATGATAGTCACACAGAGAGAGAGAGAGAGGCAGAGACACAGGCAGAGGGAGAAGCAGGCTCCATGCACCGGGAGCCCGACGTGGGATTCAATCCCAGGTCTCCAGGATTGCGCCCTGGGCCAAAGGCAGGCGCCAAACCGCTGCACCACCCAGGGATCCCAAGAATGAGGTTTAAATGAGGTTAAAGCCAAATGTAAGGGGAGTGGGAAGGGCAGAAAACTAATCTGCACTGGAGATTCAACAAAGGCTGAAGGCTCCGGGAGAAGCTGGCCTTTGGACTGTGGCTGGAATGAAAGACAGCAACAGGGTTGAGAATGAAGCACTCCTTGGTAAGAAAACAACTTGTGCAAATGCCCAAAACCAATAAGGAACACGGCACATCTGGAGTATAGGGTCAGGTGGGGTTTGGGTGTAGACGGCTGAGGATAAGGCGGTCAGTCTGGGACAGGGTTCTGGAATTCCCTGGCAACTTGGGAGGCTGCCCTTCAGGCAAAGAAAAAAGGATGTAAAATAATCAGATCTGACTCATGGAGGGAAACTAGGATAGTAGCAGGAAAGAGTTTCTTTTTTAAATTAAAGGAGAGAAAATGGTTAGGAAGGATAGTGGGGTCTTCTGAATAATTAAAAGTGATAAATAATGGTCTTTAAATTTGTCACCAAATTATGTATGAAGTAACTACAAGATAAACTACATTATCATTCAAACACTGCAAATTTATGTCCTTTTTTTTTCCTTTCTTTTTTGGGGGTCAGATCATATCACAATGTGATCTGGACACCAATGGTTATGCATTATTTACTTTTATTGTTCACACGATTATGATTAACAGCATGGGCCCAGCTGGCCAAGTCTATTACAAGAATTGATTATGACGCAACTTAAGACTGATATTTTATTAAACTAACTCTCCAAATAACTAATTTTTTCAATGCATCAATGTACTCTTATACCACATGTATCAAAAACAAAACAAAACAAAAAAATCCACACTGCCAAAGATATACCATTTTGTAAAAGTAAAAACATGGCACAATGTCTCCCAAAATTTCAAATATAACTAAGCCCAAGAATATTTCTACTTAAATAACTCAAGAGAAAAAAAAATCCCACTGACGTACCAAGTCATTTCAATCTTTATTCATGAGAGGTACTATTTACCTGAGAGAAACTGCATGCGGCCCATATATCTCTCTCACTGCCGACAAATCAGCTTCAAGCTGGGGGTGCTTGTGTAGTTCCCCGTCATAGTTCACCTGGTGAAAAGGGATGGTTTAGAAATGACTCAGGGGTGAAGAGAGTCAAAAGAATCAAATGCAAACCATCTCTTGGACAGGCCCCCCCCCCTCATAGGTTTTGCCACGGACATTTTCTCTGTCGTCTTCATTGAAAAATCTAGAGGATACAGCAGTATATTCACTCAAGTTCGTAAATTTACGAATGTCTCATATAATTGATTATGTTTGAAAAGTAAAATTAGACCACTTTGATGTGAGGGAAAGGCAAATGTTAAAGGGACTGCAGTAAGGGGCTGGCAGACAATCTGAAAACTTCTAGACTGAATACCTAGACTGAAAAAAAAAAAAAGCATTTACTTCCCCTCTGCAAATATTAGCTGTGTAAACAAAAATCAAAACTGGAAGGATTATTTTGCCTCATGTTAAAGTGCAACACTGGTTAGACAATCATTAGCATCACCATGGCTAGAAAGGCATTCTTGGAGAGAAGTAGCCCACTTTTATTTGTATGTCCATACCTCTACTGCCTTGCTTATATGTGATTGACTAATTAGTGATTTTTCATTCCAAAGAAGTAAACCGACTTACATTCTTCCACATAATGACAATTTTGGCTTTAAAGCACCACTTTAGGGTTACCTGGCTCACTCAGTTGATTAAGCGTCAAACTGTTGATTTAGACTCAGGTCATGATCTCAGGGTCATGAGATGGAGCCACGTGTTGGGCTCTGTGCTTGAGATCCTCTCTCTCCCTCTTTGCCCCCTCCCACTCTCTCTCCTCTCTCTTTCTAACAACAACAACCCAAAAGAGCACCACTTTAACCTACCACCTTTCCATTACACCATACAAATCACAAAACATATTTGATCAAGAAGTTTATAGAAACAGAACAAGTTGCCTTATACAGCCATATCCTAAAATCAACTGCACACTTTATAATTCTAACATTGTCATGGAAAAACAGTGAATTCTTTTATATACATGCACATATGGCTATGCCATTTTCATATATAAAAATTATGATATTTCTTCACCACGATTCTTCAACAAACACTTTACCTCAATGTAAGGAGAAGACAATGAATACAAATATTGAAGATGCTCAGTAGTTAGGGACTATCAGTTTTTATAAAGGTTAATCAGGTTCTATTTAAAACTAACTATCCATGCTTTTGTTAGAAGTGTCATTTTTTCAAAACAGTGGCTGACCCCAATATGCTTAAAAAATGTAAAAGTCAAAAACATAATAAAATGCTGTCCTCAAAATCTCTGTAATGAAGTTAGTTCAATGTGAGTGATGACAAAGAATTGCAAAAGCAATCTTAATTTCTGAATATATATATATAAATAAACAGAAATTATACAGATTTCCAAGTTAGTATCAGAATTAATATACAGGTCTCTCAATCAAGCACAGGATTCCACTAGGACATACATGGCAGCTATTGCTAACTCTGAGAGTGGATAGCTGGAGGACCTGATGTGCTCACCTGTCCTCCATAATAAAATTCTTCAGAATCATTATCACCTTCAGAATCTTCTTCCACTGTACTATTTTGTCTTGACTCCTTAAAATAATAGAATAAGAAGAAAGTTTTAATGGTCAAACTATCTTGCCTTCTTTTGAAAATAAAGTTGCAAATGGCCATAATAGGTAAGTCATTTTATATAAAATGACTTTTATATAAAAAACATTTTATATAAAAAACATTTTGGGTGCCGTTACAAGCCAAAAACAAAAGGTAGTAAGAGACAGGCTTGTCAGTGTATTAAGCTCTATGGATATCTTTTATAAAAGTTATATTTCATTGATTTTATCTTGCAAAATTAACCATTTGATATAGGTATAACTATGTATAATCAATTACAACTTTGGCTTTGTTCTGATAAAACATCTGACAAGTTCATACTGATTCAATTTTTATTAAAAAGTTCCTCAGCATTTATCCCTGACTATTCTCACTTCCACTGCCAACTCTACACAATGGTATGAAATAAAAGGCACTTCAACTCCAATAATATAAAAATCAAATTATGAAAATAAATATGAATTACATTAGGAAGAGAACTTCTTGCATATAGAAGTTATTTGCTTTTAGATTTCAAAAGGATATTTAATTAAATACGCTTGAACTCTAAGTTTGAGTTTCTAATGAACTGAACCACATCTGTTATGTGTCTAAAGTGCAAACAATAAAAACTCATCTAAAGTAACTAATGATGATATTCCTCTCCCTGGCTCTGTTAAAATAATTAGGAGAAAGGCAAATTCCATTTGACACAGGAATCTATTAATCCAACATTTTGGAAGCATCCCTTAATTTCTAGAACAAATTTCAAGTTCTTACAGAAAAAGAAAAACCTACAAAAGGGGATTTCGATTTTATAAAATGCGAAGTTTTTGGTTTTGGCTGCAGTATTGCTAGATAGGTGGTTCTCGTTGTGGATAAAGAAGAATAGTGATACAACACTAGAAGGGAGGGTTGTACTGGGTGCATAGTTTTAACAGTAAATAATTGTTAGTCCTGTTGCACTCATTTTGTTTGTTTCACATCTTAGTATTTATTGACTGATTGAAGCAAACTTTTTAAAGGTGAAGAAGGGGTATGAGTTTGTTGTTGTTTTAACATTGGCCAATAATGATAAGACTACACACCCATACTCTTTGCTACCTTCACTAACGAGATCACTTTTTACAAATGAAATGTTAAGGGTCCCATCAAAACTATGGATAACCACATATAGTTGTTAGAACTGTAAGTTACATAAGTGCTCCTCAGTCAACTACATTACTTGACAGACAAACAGAGAATAAGTTAAGCTTCATATGTACTTGATTTAGGTTTAAACCAGACATTCTATCTATTATTTTAAAGGGAGCTTCCTTCTTAGAGTTAATTCTAGGTCACTACCCTTCCCACACATTAAGTCTCTCAGTCATGAGCTTGTGTTTCATATGCAATCTTAACCTCAATAACAATGATATTAACTACGAATACAAGGTAAATTTAAAATATACCTATGCTGTTTTGAATACATATAAAATATGAAATGTAATTTCCATACCTCTCCATTTTCCTTCTGTAATTTGGATTTTATGGATAAGCAACAGTTAATGTCATTCGTCTTCCTTAATTCTGAAAGAAAGTTACAAAACATCATTTCACTTTCAGTATACTATTTACCAAACATTCATAAGTTTCAGTATAAAAACACCCCTCAGGTGATTCTCCTTTTGCAAGAAAATTAAGGAATATTTTGAAATTATATTATGTTGGGAAGTTATGTGATATACAAGTCTTTCACTGCCCATAAAAATATGGTCAAACTAAAGTGCCACTTATACAGACTCCTTCAGTTCTCATTATATATTTCATGGGATCTACACTGCCCCAAGTAAACTTTTTATTTTTATTTATTTTTATTTTTTTTAATTCAATTAATTAATATATATTATTTGTTTCCATGGTAGTGGTCAGTGATTCATCAGTCTTTTTTTTTTTTCATCATCAGTCTTATATAATACCCAATGCTCATTACTTCCCATGCCCTCCTTAATGTCCCATCACCAGTTACCTCATCCCCCCAACCACCCTCTATCGATCCTCAGTTTGTTTCCTATGATTAAGAGAGCCTCTTACAGTTAGTCTCCTCTGAGTAAACTTTTTAAATATTCAGTTTGTCTAGAAGTGCCATTATGTATGGAATATTTTCATAAGAGCAAATATCAACATAATGCATTTAAACAGGATTTTTTTAAAAGTACCGTAAATTTCTGTGTTTAAAAAACTGTAAAAAAGCAAACACAAATTAAATAGAAAATTTATATGGGGAACCAGATTTATAGATTCCAAAGATAAATATCTGTTACATGAGCTAAAAGAAACAAAAAAAAAATAAAGTAACCTACAGTCAAGAAAATATTAACCCAGAATTTTAAAAAATAGTGTATTCATATTACCTGTTGCTATTCGATGAAAAATTATTGGAATTGGCTCTGTGGTAACTAATACATCTTCATCATTTTCTGAACTTGACACATATGTATTATCTGCAAAGAAATATGGACAATTAAAGGCACAGTAATCAGAGTAGTAGCATGTGCTTCACGAGTGGTAGAAGTGATGTGGATATAACTTCATTTTTTTGATAAAGGGTATATTTTTTCAAGTTACTCTGTCTTTAAATCTCAGAAAAAAATATGTATACTTCAGATTTATGTGTGACTTAATTTTAAATGGCCTCTTTAAAGATGCTTAGACACTTTGGATAGAAATTATTGCCCAAATATATCTCTAAGATCCCATGTGACAACAGATCATTTGGATGCAACTGGTTGCCGCAACTCACTGAACAGGTCCTTCCCATTATCAGTATCTGCTAATAGAAGCAGGTTAGTGATTGGAAGGAGAAAGCTAAACAAGAACCTTTGCTGCAACAAACTCAATATCAAGTCATTAAAAATTTTGAACTAAAGCTTTTGTTGAAAGTCATGCCTCCATATTACTTTAAGATACATTTTTAAATTGATAAAGTCTCACAACTCTTCTTCCATGAATTTCATTAAATAGTACTATACAAGTTGAATTCATAGAATATTTATTCCGCAGCTTACTTAATATTTTTATTCATTATTTGTTTTCGTTGAAAAGCATATTTTATAAATTTAGGACTTTTCCCTAATAAATACAGACCTTCATGTATATGGTAATACAACACAAAGCCATTTATTCTACTTTGTTCATTGAGGATTACAGGGCATCCGTGAGAGATCTGTTTACCAAAAACTTCACCAGTTCATTAATAATGGTCCTATAATACTCTTATCAATGTTGTATAAAATATAAAAATAAAAAGTGTAAAATATTCCCAACAAATAATAGAAACCTGTATCAGTTTCGGCAAAAGGAAATGAGTATTCTGACAACTGTCTGAATACATGATAAAAGATCTTGAGCCAAGTTTTCATAATATTGTGTCAGTACACTGAGAACATGATTTTTAATTGATAAATATCAAAGTCATTACTTTATTTCCAAAGAAACATCTGCACTGTTTTTAGACCTACAGTAGTGAGTCAGTGTGAGTGATATGTAGTCATGGCATAGCCACAAAAGATGCTCAACAGACATAAGGCTTTCAGTTATTCTGGAAAATAAGAGGACAATAGTGTGGACTAGATTTGAAACAAAACAAGTTCGACTCATTACTTTAATTGCAAATTTTGCCTTATTTTTTCAAATAGCATCAAGGAAGGTGTGAGATTTTATTTATCAAGTGGGACCACAGATTAAGAAGTAGATTTAATATAAACTTGTTTTAATTACTGTCTCATCATATTGACTGAGACTTTGACCTTTTATCTGGAGTCTCTTTTGTCAGTAACCAAATACTCTGTGGTAGGGGGTCAAAATCCCTCTATTAAAGCTAGTTTTTAAACTTCTTAAACCCACATTCAGAGTCTTACTGTTTTAATTATTGTCTCATACTGACTGGGACTTTGACCTTTTATCTGGAGTCTCTTTTGTCAGTAACCAAATACTCTGTGGTAGGGGGTCAAAATCCCTCTATTAAAGCTAGTTTTTAAATTTCTTAAACCCACATTCAGAGTCTTACTGATTCCAAGTACTGTGCTACTGAATCAACTGAATTAGACTGTCCCTGTGCACAATGTATTCCATGAAGCAAATTTACGGAGAAGAGGAGTATTAGAAGTGTGGATTGAAGCAACAGAAGTAATTGCTGACCACCAACTACAAGGGGAGATCCAGAAAAATCCACCAAGTGGACACAGTAGTATCATGCATATTTCAGTGTCATGGGACAAGGAGGATTTTTTACTACAGCTTCAAAAGGTGAGTATTAAATTAGGACTTCCTGTTTATGCAAACAGGAAACTGAATAATGCAATTTAAAGGGTCAAATGGTTTATGTGGGGTTGGTACTGGAAGGCAGTCAGCTTTGATTCAAGAGAATATAATTTGGTGAATACATGTTGCATAATGCAGGAAGACAGGATTATGCAGTCAAACATCATTTTCTAAGAGATTTTCTACCAGTTTGTGTTTGTTCTGTATTTAGACATTAGAACACTTTCAATTTTTGTTTCTGGCTTAATTTACCAGACCCAAAATGTTTTCAGGTTTCAAGACATCATCTATAAAATCATCATTACAACATAATAGGCCAGATCAAAGAGGTATACCCAAGCAAAGAACACAAATGTAGGAATGTGGACAAAGCACATAAAATCTAGACTCAACTATCAACTAGCTAATGAATGCTTTTAACTAAGCCACGGTCAGCTTAGTTCTAAAAACGGGAGATTTGCTGATGCGCTTTGAGGATCGTCCCAGCTGTATGAATGAATTCTATGTTTTCTTTTCTTCTTGTTGTTTAAATAACCATTTCCAAACCTCCCTCAAACTATTTTGACATCTGTAATAATAACATCATCTTTGTTTAGACATGAGAAAGTAGGCCATATAAAGGATAAGAATGCATTTAAGGTAACAGAATGAGTCAGTGACAGAATAGAATGTTTTCAAACTCAAATTCCTTCTTTGGAATCCTACCACTTGACTCCAGGGATGCCAATTTTTTTCTTTTTTTGAAATTTCTGGGGACAGTTAGGTTTTTAATGTGTAAGTTTTGTAGATGACCTAAGGATCTTTATTAAAGGCTGTTAACAGTACGAGTATTTTCTCTTTTCCGCCCTACCAGACTACGCAAGCATTACGGGAGCCTCCATGGACAACTGGGGAGAGATGGGTGGAAAGCTATGAAAAACTATCTCTTAAACTATTATTTTCAGCCCATTTCGTATGCAACATAATTTAGGCCAAGTCACCCCATTATTCATCACTACATAACTTAAGTAATTATATTGGTTTTATAATATAATCTGGATTTCTCCCCTGAATGTTAAATATTAATATTCATGTACTGCATGTCAACCTTCAAGCCAATCAATTATTATTCCTATTTTAAAGATAGGGATACCAAGGCTCAGAGAAATTAAGCAATTTGCCCAAATTATTTACATAATTAAAATTAACATGACTGTAAGTGGTGGAACTGTCTGAATCCGAACATCGATGTTTGCTATGCTTTTTTAATATTAAAAAATTGTCATTCGACAGTTGCAGTATGTTGTAAAACATATAAAATCTATGAGAGAATTCACACCCACCAGTAGGTGAGCCTACTAATTAAAGGTGGGAACTAATGAGAAAAAACTCTGCTGTTCTATTATAGCAGAGCCAATTATCTGTGACTTGTAATATATACTTACCTTCAAAAAGCAAGAATCTGTCTACAGTATAAATGACATAAGGAAGTACAAGTAAACCAGAAGGCTGTTCTATTTCTTCACTTTATTTTAAAGAGCCAACATATCATTTAGCATTGCATTTATATACATGTTATTTAAGGAATACCTAAGGCTCAATTAAGAATCTCTTTGTTCACAAAAACCAAACTATGATGAATTTCAATAGATTGCACAAGTTACTTAACAGATTAAAATTATAAGATGATAAATCCGTTCCTAAGGAGATAAACAGGGTGACATAATCCCGAATTTGAAGGATTATGCTCATATGTTTCCATAGGGCACAGAGAGTTCCAAATTTTCAAATGTGGATGATGAACTAATCACTCAACCATATAATCCAGGAAAAGTAGAAGAAAAAAAAAGACTAAGGAACATTAGCAGAAGTAATTAACAAAAGTACTATCACGATTACTGCATTTAGAAATTAAAAATGAAGTAAAAAGACTACTTGTTTGAAAGGATTTTACAATGGGTAAAACTCTGGGGAAGAAAAATCAAAGGTGGAAAAAAGGCAAGAACAAATATAAAACAACAGAAATGAGAAAGGAGAAATTGCCACAGAGATGCAGTAGGTTTTCAGATGTATATAATGAATACTATACACAACTTTTTGCTGAAAAAGTTGCACATTTCACCAACATAGTAAGATTTCAAGAAGAACACATGCTTAAACATGCCTAAGAGATAGAAAATCAGAACAGATAATAAACAGAGCAGAAAAATAACAATTATTAATCCCAGAATCATCCCTAAAAAGATACGAGGCTCAGAGAGATTAGCTTCCATGTTCTGTCAAATGCCAAGTAGGTAGGTATAATGTCAAGTCTTTAATGACAAAGTATATGACAAAATGTATCTTACAGATGAACATTAACATACCTACTAATAAAATAACTTGTCACCTTGTTGTCAAAGGGGAAAGCACATATGATACCTCAACGGATGTTAAACAAGAATTTAATAAAGACTTTATACTCATTCTTTACAATGAAATTTTAAAAGAGCTTGGTAAATGAGAAAAGCAGTTTCCTGAAAGCAGATGGAACTGTGCTCACTAATTCTGGAAAAAAGGACAAAGCTGCCAACTTTCATATCAATTATTAAAAATTATTCTGGAGGCTCTACCAGTGTAATGGGAGAAAAAAACACAAGGATGAATATTGGAAAGGGAGAGCAAACAAATAATTTTTATACTATATTATCTACCTGAGAAATCAAGTGTATTAACTGAACTGTTAGTACAACTAAATGTAGATTAAAATTTAGTAAGAGGGAAATATTACCATGGTAATATTCACTTTGAAGAAAGCTCCATAAAAATACTACCACTACTTTTCTCCTAGAAGTGATAGAAATCAGAACCAAATTACAGTTTTGCCATCAAACTACATGTCCTTGGGAAATACCATTTAACCTCTCTTGACATATTTCTTCAAGTATAAAATGTCATGAAAGCCTCTGTTCTGCCTATACACAGGCTGGTATTTAGAGTCAATTCAATTATGTATATGAAAATACTTGGTACACAGTGCACTGGTTCCAGCAACCAATCCAAAATTCTACCCCAAAATGCACTAATCTCTCTCACCCATACTTGTGTTTTATTTACACTTCCTTTATTTTTAGAAATGAAATTATATGGCAAATTTGCTACAGACTTTATCCATAATGGGAATTTGTTTTATAAAAAGCACAAATGATATAACCAGTGTTTTAGTTTTAAGTTTTAAGTTTTGTATATTGCATTTCCAAGAGGGTCTCCCTCCTGCAAGGCAAGAAAAAGTCAATGATACCTCTTGGCCACAAGAGGGAGCAAAACATTTGGTTCACTTGGTTTACTAAAGGCATCTTTCAGCCCTATTTCCTGTGCTACAAGAACATTCACTTAACTGTCTCTGAGGTGAGTTTTGATTTGCTGCCTAAGATGAGAAGCACAATAATTATAATAGTTAAAAACTAGTGAGGTTAACTTATTTTCCTAACATACTTAGCAAACGTTCAGCATCAAAAACATAGTATATCATAATGGAGAGAGCTGACTGCATAATCATCCACAAAAACTCTTCTTCAAAAATATTTTGTTGTGCTTCTCCAATGAAATCTGCCTAGAACACTTTTTACACTATTAAAAAATGAGTATCTCTTTAATAATGAGTAACTCCTCTTGTAAAACTGCACAATAGTCTTAAAGAACACTATGTTTAACACATATGGCAATCATGGTAAAATAATTATAAGGAAGTTTTTGATTTATAAAATTATTTTCATTTTTATTTTTATTTTTTTAAATGTTAACCATGGTACTTTTTAAAAAAGATTTATTTATTTATTTGAGAGTGAGAAAGAGAGAGAGCATGAGCAGGTTGAGGGGCAGAGGGAGAGGGGAAAGCAGATTCTCCTCTGAGCAGGGAGCCCTACACAGAGCTTTATCCCAAGACCCCAGGATCATGACTTGAGCCAAAAGCAGACTTACCAGACTGAGCCACCCAGGTGCCCCTACAAAATTATTTTGAAATGTAACATTTGATCGTATAAAAAAATTATATGGGGGCAGCCCAGGTGGCTCAGCAGTTTAGCGCCACCTTCAGCCCAGGGCCTGAGCCTGGAGACCTGGGATCGAGTCCCATGTTGGGCTCCCTGCATGGATCCTGCTTCTCCCTCTGCCTGTGTCTCTGCCTCTCTCTCTCTCTCTCTCTTTGTTCCTCTCTCTCTCTCTCTCTGTCTCTCATGAATAAATGAATAAAATCTTAAAAGAAATTATATGCATGATACAAACTGCCACAAAAAAATACTAGCCTAAATGCTAAAGAAATACATTTTACACCTTCATACTACCTTATGAACTAATTATTTTTTTAAAATACTCAAAGTACAAATAATCAAAGTTACTAATAGCAATCTATCCATTTTACATAGAAAAATATGATCCAAATCATGCAGAGTATGTGAATAAAATGGCTAGATTTAAATAAGAATTTATTTCAATTTATGACACTGGCAAACCACAATAGTTAGTTTGGTGACCATCTGATTTTATGAAGTAAGAATACTGGAGTAATATATATGAAATATAGGCAGTTAAACCTTGCTGTTCTTTGCCACGAGATATGATAAACAATAGATTCCTGCATTATACTCTTATCTCTGATGTAAACTAAACAAGTTATATTTTTTTCTGCACTAAGTCTACAATACTTAATGCTCTTATTCAAGATAAAATTGTAGATATCACTTGTGAGGAAAATACTAAAAAGGAACATCTTGTTTGTATCTTCAAATTGCCATGACTAACATTTTGGCATCTGCAGCCGGGGCTCTGTGAGATGACATGTGTCTAGAAAACAGGACTGACCATGGCCTAGAGAAAGAATGTTTGATTTACAGAAAGATGGATCTGCAGTGTTCTCACACTCTGTCTTCTAGGGACAAGTGTTTGTGGGCCTAGTAATATATTTCAGGAGACTGACACAGTGAGAATAGCTGTGCATATACAAGATACCTAGTCTAGTCCAGTGGTGCATGCAGTTCATCAGCTCTGGACTACTGGGTTCAAGTCCCAGCTCTTCCTCTTACTAGATGTATCATCGTTCATGAGTAAAATGATGATGTTATGGTAACAATCTCATAGGAATTGTTATGAGAATTGTTTAATTATACTACTTAGAAAAATGAAGACAGGCTCATTTTTAGCTATTACTATTTTCAGCTATTATTTTAGCTGTTATTCTTACCTATTGTATTTATGTCATGAAGAGCTAAATGATGTTCCAAATCCAACAACTAAACCAGTTCAGAGAATTTGTTTTACACGTAATGTGATAAATATATACAGGCTGAACCTATCACATGGGCTCAAGTCAATGACTTTTCATCGGGAAACTATTTTGATTCTGGACTGCATCTCAGGGTAAGACATGTATTTCACAGGCAACCAAATGAAGAATTCTTCTAGATCTTCAAGTCTTTTGCCAACGTTTCACTCCTAGATATATTTATATACATTTTCCATCTCCAGAAGAAAAAAATATTCAAAGACATCATGACACAAGTATTTGTAATAAAAATAGAAAGAAGAAAAGCATACCTGGGTAATCTTCAGATACATGTACTGAATAGGATACACTGTTAAAACAGGGAAAAAAGAGAAAAAAAAGGCTCAAATTACTGCTAAGGTAAATGTTTTTTATAAAAAACCAACCTCACATTACCCATTCATTTTTTCAGATATAAGTACAGGTATAAGTATAAACAACCTCTTTGCTTTGCTTTTTGATATACGAAACTTAGGAGTTTTTAAGATATATTTTCCATTAGTAAAAATGGTCTTTGAAATATCTTTCTCCCAACAGTGGTACTTTTCGTATAGATCGAACTTTAAAAACTCAGCAATATCTAATATTCCCTAATCTATGATCATTTGTATTGTTTGTTTAGATGATTTTATCAAATCATGCTTTTTTTTTTTTACCAAAGTATTCCTCCTACTTTTTATGGCAGTTCAGAATTTAAACATTTATTTTTAATACTACTTCCCCACAATATGTGCTTTTGAAACATGTCCTTTTCTTCAAAGAATTAACAAAAGGATGACAGTGTAACTAATTAGTTATTCATCAGCCAATTTCTCATCATCATGACATATAATAAATAAATTATCTCCTGTTCTCAGAAGGATTGAGTTGCTTTAAAAATAATTTTTAAATTGGATTTTAACTATTTCACAACTCCTTTCTCAGTAACCCTACTGCCTCCAGGTATTATCTCAGTGACGTACAGAAAGTTATCATGCTTATTTGTTCACTTTCCTATCTCTGTCAGCTAGACTGTAAGTCCCTTGAGGTTAGAGTCCATGTCTATTTTTATTTTTAGCATAGTCACCTATTTTAGTGCATGACACACAGCACATATTCAATATTAGCTTTCTGAATAGATCAGTGGAACTGACACTTGCCAAAGAAAAGTCAAAATTTAGTTTTAAGTTCAGCCAAATTAACTGCTTGTTAAGACAAAAAAAAAATCAATTCTCTTTGAAGGAACGTACAGAATAGAGCCTATACAAAGTATCATTCACAAAGAAAATTCAATAAAACCCAAATTATTTGACATACGAACAAGCAGGAAAATCTAACCTATATTCAAGAGAAAATTTGACCCAAGTGATGCAATTAGCCTACAATGGTGTTAAAACAGTTATTACAAATATGTTTAAGGAAGTAAAAAGGAAAATCCAATATAAAGAAGAAACAGATCAGCAGGGTCTTGTGGGACACTAACAAAAGAGCACAGGTTTGTATTATTAAAGCTTCAGGAGGCAAAGAAAGAGAGAAAAATGTAGGAAAGAAAGAGATGAAAATTTTCCACTTTGGATGAAAGACCAATGTTCAGACTTAAGAAGCCCAGAAAAACCCAAAGAGGGTATGTGCAAAGAAAGCTGCATCCAGGGGCACCTAGGTGGCTCAGCGATTGAGTGTGTGTCTGCCTTTGGCTCGGGGCATGATCCTGGTTTGGGGATTGAGTCCCACATTAGGCTCTCTGTGAGGAACCTGCTTCTCCCTCTGTCTATGTCTCTGCTTCTCTCTGTGTTTCTCAGCAATAAATAAAATATATATATAAAAAAAAAAGCTATTGGTGCACACCAATAGGTGCACACCGTCAAAACTGCTGAAAACCAAATAAAATATAAGGAAACATTTTTAAAAGAAGAAAAAAACTCAACACGCTCCATACTTCCATTCCAGGAAATAAATAAGAACCAATATTTTCATAAGAAACCATGGAGGACAGGGGACAGTAGAATAATGAGCTGGGGAGGGAAGGGAGGGCTGACAACTGTGAACCCAGAATTCTATATCCGGGCTATAGGTCTTTACAAAAATAAATTTAAAGACTTACAAATAAAGACACAATTGTGGATATTTGTCCCAGCAAACCAAAAATACAAAAAAAAAAAAAAATTCCAAACAAATTTCTCCAGGTAAATGATATCAGAAAATCAAATATCCAGAAGAAATGAAGAGCACCAGAAATTGTTAATATAAAAGACTATTTTTCTTTTAATGTTTTAAAAATATACGACTGTTTAAAGTAAAAATTCTAACCCTTCACTGTGGGATTTTTAAAATAAAATATGTAAATGTAATACACATGACATGACAATTATAGCATATGTCAGGGAGGGATTAAATGGCAATATACGGTTTCAAGGTTCTTATATCTTATATAAAATGTTATAATACTAACCCCAAACAATAACTCTAAGAAAAATTAAGAATATACTGTAATCCCTAGAAAAGCAGAAAATAAAGAAAAAACAATAGATAAATGCAAGTGGAATTCTGAAATCATTTTGGAACATAATCCCAAAGAAGGCAAGAACAGAGGAACAAAACACAGAAGGGACAAATAAAAAACAAATACTAAATGGTGCCTGAATCTAATTGTAGCAAGGATTGCATTTAATGCTAATGGACAAATTGTACTGAATAAAAGGCAAAAATAGCCAGAATCGATTAAAAAAAAAAAAGGCAAGATCTAATTCTATGCTGTCTTTAAGAGATTCACATTAAATATAAAGGCGCAGACTGAAAGTAAAGGAAGGAAAAGTTATACCATGCAAACGATAAGCATAAGATTCAAGTGTTTAAATAAATAACAAAGACTTCAAGGCAAAGATACAAAGAGATCACTGACAAAGGGTCAATTCATCAGGATGAAAGCATAAGGGTCATAAATGTGTATGCACCTAATAGAGCTTCAAAAAAAAAAAAAAAGACTGACAGAACTGGACAGCTGCACAATCAGTTTGAGTAATTAATAGATCTAGACCCCTCTAAAATCATTAAAGACATAGAAGATCTCAAACAGATTTTCATTTAAAAAACTGTAACTGCAGGAATGCCTTGGTGGCTCAGCGGTTGAGCGTCTGCCTTCCACTCAGGGTGAGATCCCAGGGTCCAGGGATCAAGTCCTGCATCACGCTCCCTGAGAGGAGCCTGCTTCTCCCTCTGCCTATGTCTCTGCCTCTGTGTGTCTCTCATGAATAAATAAATAAAATCTTTAAAACAAAAAAAACAACCCCTATAACTGCAGGATATCTTTTTCTTTCCAGGACGGAATGTTCACCAAGAAAGATCATATACTGCGTTATAAAACTAGTCTAGTAAATGTGAATGGATGGATGGTTGTGATTCACCATAGTTCATATCCTGGGTTTCCTGGCTCATCTGACTCTTATAACACTCAGTCTTAAGTCCTCAAAGAGCCATCGCCTTTTAGAATTTGTGAGAGGACTTTTGGCTAAATGACTGTAGCCATAGGCAATGCAACAGCTCTAGGCAAGCCCAAGTCTCCAGGGCTCCACCAATCAAACCCCCGGCATGCTTCTTAATTTTTTTTTTTATTTATTTATGATAGTCACAGAGAGAGAGAGAGAGAGGCAGAGACACAGGCAGAGGGAGAAGCAGGCTCCATGCACCGGGAGCCTGATGTGGGATTCGATCCCGGGTCTCCAGGATTGCGCCCTGGGCCAAAGGCAGGCACCAAACCGCTGCGCCACCCAGGGATCCCCCCGGCATGCTTCTTAAATGCATGGAAAGAGATTACACAAAGACAAGAATGAATAAGGAAGTGGGTAGGAAAACAAGATGGCTAGTAATGAGACCAAGTAATGATATACTGTTCTTTCATAAAGCACATTTAATTGTTTAATTAACAATTTCTTGGTAACCTGATAAAAGACAAACATTGTGTTAATGTCAACTTAGAAAAAAATCAGGAGATGATTTTGTATGATTAATTCAGGAGGAAACAAAGAATATAGCAATGAATATGACAGGCATAGCAACTTTAGCATTTTAAAGCACAATACTATTTTTGTTTACTTTTTATTTTTATATAATTATAGAATCCCATTAAGTGCACAGATAGCAGAGAGGTCCCATGTAGCCTTTATCCAGGTTATATACCTATTGTACAATATCAAAAGCAGGAAATTGACATTAGGTTAAGTTTGATTTTAGCTCTGTGTTATTTTATCAGATGTACTCACTACCGTACATCAAGATACGGAACTATTTGATCATTCAAGGATTTCCCTCATGCCATGCTTGTTAGAATCAAACCTATCTCCCTTCAAACCAATATCCTTAACCCTCAAACCAATATCCTTAACCCTAAGCAGCCACTAATCAATTCTCCAACTCTATAATTTTGACATTTCAAGAATATTACATAAATGGAATCACAGAGTATGACATGAAGCACAATAGTATTTTGAGGCAAGTTAGTAATGTGAAAAAAATCGCTATGATTGGCAATATTTAGGATAGACTAAAGAGGAGGGAGATTGGATTCAGAAGCTACTATAGAAGCAAAATATGAGCAACTATCCGTGGAGAGGTATGTAACTGGTGGGGGTGCAGGGAGAAGGCAGGAACAAATGGCAGATGTTGGAGTCCAGCCAAGAGACCAGCTTTGGAAATCATGGCCCTGAATCAAATGCCAAGAATTAGAAGATAAAATAAGCATGCCAGTGATGCTTCAGATAAGCAGGGGAAATACACACTATAACTTCAATGAATTTATTTTCGCACAAGTCATCCCGTTAGACGATGGAACGATACTGTGTAGAAATGAAATTATTGATGATCAAGGCAACCCTTCATCTGGCAGTACTATGTGACAGAAGCCTGGGATCTTGCCAGAGCTTACACTGTAATTCAGTACTAAACTGAATTGATTCCCAACACCCTACCATCTCAACCAATAGGAGTTGGCTTCATATCTTACCCAAATGAATGTCTAAATACAAAAGGAAGCCTTAATACGTTCCTATGTCTATCTCCAATTAGGGAGCCTGTTGTAGTCAGAGCCACACAAACAGAGATCAAATTCCAGCTTTGAGCCTTACTAGCTGAGTGGCAGAAGAAAAGTTACCTCAGCACACTCAGCTTCAATCTCTTTTCAGTAAAATGGGAGAATCCAGACCTACGGTATAGCCTGCTGTGATGAGTTAATGGTTTAACAGGTGTAAGGTCCCCAGAACAACGCCAGACTCAGAGCAGCAGGTGCCTAGTAATTCTAGTCAGCTTCCAATACAAGAAATGAAAATTTACAAAATTGAAATTTTACAGGAATAAATGTTTTTTGGGGGACTCAATTTACTCAAAATCACAATATAATACATTTATCAGAGACCAAAACTAACACTGATTTTATTTTATGATTGTATTATCCTCATGATATTAGGAGACATTTCCATGTTCATGATCATACCTAATTTTTCAAATACAAAATAGAAAGCAAAAGCCTTACAAAAATGACTCATCGGGTCCTGTGCTATATAGCATTTTCTTGGTAGTACACCAGAAGGAAAATCACCAGGGCTGTAAAATCCAAATCAGTTTCACTCTGTGGCTTACAGAGTTCTTAGGGAAACAATCTAGTACAAGCAGACATGGATGATTAAGCTAAAGGACTTAATAGGCAGGGCTGGGCGGGGGGGGGGGCAAAGAAGCAAGCTTCAATAGATATAGGAGAAAGGTTAGCATGTGCTGTACATACTAAAGCAGGCAAAATTATCATGAGGAAGTGAACAAGAAAGAAGGTGAACAGGAGAAGGAATAGAAACCTGGAGCAAGCTCCGAATTCTAATTCAGGAAACAATGCCTTCAAACTTTTAGACTACGCTAAATGGCAATTCTACGGAGGTGCTTTGTCAGAGGAACTCGGTCGGTCACTGTGTGTTTGGTATATAGTGCATGTACTGCATAGTACTGGGTTCTTAATATCACACATTTAAGATCAGAATCTATAAATCACTTCTATAACCTCAATCATCTCTTAAATACAAATGGTTGCTTCCAGCTCTTATTCTTCAGAAAACAACTGACCCTATCAAAGATTTCTGTCCACTGCCAAGAGCCTCTGAAGGAGATCCTGGGGGGGGGAAGGGGGGGACTCAGATGTTCACTACCTACCTAATTCTGTACTTTGTTTCTATATTTGTTTGCTCCTGTAATTAAAAGGCATTCCTAAGGTCATTCTTATACCTACACTCACCACTCACTCACTCCATTACCATCTTATTTCTTCTAAAATGCCTGCGAAGAATTATGAACAGGTAGGAGTTTAGATCTAGTTCCAGAGTTCACAAATCTAAGAAAATTCTTTAAGAATAGTAGGGAGCTGAGGAAAACAGGCAGTTTTGAAATAATAGGGGACTCAGATCTGAAGATGAAATTGTTTTAGATTTAGACCTCTTGGAGATACTGGATTCAGTAGCTGTATTTTACAAGTGAGCCCCAAAATGTTTCTTACCTCAAACTCAAGACTGCTGGGTTCTGAGCTCATATTTTTTCATCTACATCTGGGGGGTTTGACAGAGCAAGCAAAACCCAGTATTTCATTGTGTCTTATACTCTCTAAAACAATTTATCTGATAAACCAATCCTTATGGATCTTTCCTTTCCCAATTAGGTCCCTTTTAAAATTTATATGAGAAAAAGCAAAATGCAGAAACCAACAAAAAATTGCAGATCTTGGCCAGCAGTCCTCCACCTTAGCTACAGTGCTTACGAATATAGGCCTCAACTCTGTATGTTCTCTTGCAAGAAAACAGCTTAGACCTGAGGATATCTGTTCCTTCCCCCTTCCCAGGCTCCCTGGGAACTTACCAGAAGAAAATTCACTCTGGCACCTCCTCCTCAACATTCAGTGGTACAAGGTGAAAAAAGACACTGTCTGGCTATCCATCTCCAAAACCAACTCTTGGATCTCAAGCTAGAAGGTGACTTGGCATGCTAGAAGCTCACAATTGCTATTTTGATGCCTTTGATGCCATTTACTTCCCAAAATATTCTTTATCACTTTATCATTTTTATCCTCCATAAACATTTTCTAAATGTCCAGGTCAACCAGCAATAGCACCCTCATTTACCATTATCAGCTACCAATTATTTTGTCATTTATCCAGGATTAGGAACTTCTAGGGCACTCTCTTCCTCTTTACTTAAAAATCCTCACATCACCCACATCCATATGGACAACGCTAAGCTACATATGGTTCCATGACCTCATCTTCCCTTAATTTTAGCTCACCAAATTCATGGCTACACCTTGGACCTTGGCTTGAAGCATAATTGCTCTCCTTCTAAAATCTCAACCCAGCGTCCCACTTTTTACCACAATTTTTAACTTTTCAGCCCTCACTCCTTTATTCCTACTCCCTGACACCCACCAATCCTCCATGCTTTCTTTGTGCTCTGTATAGTCTACCTTTCAGCTTCATTTCCTTCTTTATGTGACTGAAGAGACCTAACTGCTCTCTCCTCACCATTTCAACTCCTTCATCTTGTGCCCCTATTTTGCCCACAGACTATCTACCAGAACTAGAACCACCAAACCATAGGTAAGTCAAGTCTGAAAAGAACTCCCTACATCTGGACTCTGAATGCTGCTGGAGAGGAGAGTGGAACCAAGGCATCTTGGAACCACCGCACTCATGTGGTAACCCATGGAAGTTCTGCACAACTTTGCTCAGTAAGCCCTCACACTCCTTTCTGTGTCTTGTTCCTGGTACCTTTTTCAAACCTTCACAACTTTCTAACTTAACTTGCTGTTTCAACTAACCACATTGAGATAAAATAGATTGTTATATGGCTACTCCTTCTAGGGATTATATCATTTATTTCTCCCTCCAACCACCTATAAGTTAATACTTTTCTCCTTGTACCCAAAAAGATGGAAATGTCTGTTCTTTCATTTAAGACCAATCCATCTATTTGATTTATAGATGCTATAAATGAAGGCTCCATTTGGGACCTTGTCCTACAATTTGAAATTAATAAAAAAATTTCTAATTATGGAAGTGTGAAAAGATTTACTCACAAAGATATTGTTAGGATTATTAAAATGAAGAAGTAGCCAAAAAAGCAAAAATGCCAATAGTAGGGTTATATAAACTATTACATATACACATGTAACACCAGGCAATTGTGAAAAAGTAATATAAAATAATATTGCAATTAGATAAGTGTTTCTGATACATTAAGGTACATGTGAAAATTCAGACAGCTGCAACATATTTTCATTAAAAATATGTAAATATTTACTACAAATATATACTAATAGAAGGGTGGCTTGAAAAATAATGACAAATTTCAACATTTGTTATCTCTTGTTTATTGGGTAAAAGAGAACTTTATTTTTTGTATCTATTTTTTTCTGATCTTTATAAAGGCATGAAATAAAAAGGAGGGAAACTAATAATGTTTAAGCTCTCTCCTTACCTTGTAACCTTTTCTATTTATCACTCCACTTTCCTCCCTAAAATCAAGTTTTTGCAAAAAGTCATCTAAGCCTTTTTTACTACCTGCCCACATGCATGTGCACATTCCAACCTGGCTTCCACCAGGTTGAGTAGCCCACCAAAATTCTGCTTCTTCACAATAGCAGTTTTTTTTCCTACTCCTTTTCTTACACAAATTCTCAGATGCATTTAATAAAAACAAAGACATTATGAAACCCCCCCTTTCTTGGCTCCTGAATTTTATCTCTCCCTGGGTCCCCTCTTGTTTTTGAAGATGCTCTTCTTAGCCTCTTGACTTTTGATATTTCACATTTCATGCTGTTTTCATATTTCAACGCTTTCCAGTTATGCTGACTGCTCTATTTTTTTCACATGAGTAATCTCAATTGTATCCATGAGTCTCCTACCAGCCATGAGCACAAGGCTCAAAATTCCCGAACTCCAAACCAAGTAGGCAGCTTTTTCTCCTCCCCACATTTCAGTAGGATATTCTGCAAGCAACTTAAACCCAACTCATACAAAACAGAAATCATTGCCTTCTTTACATTAATTTTCAACTCAACAAATTAAATGCCAAGAAATTTGGAGCAAATGATAGTAGCACCTGCTGTTAAGAACTGTGATCTACTTTCTATTTGACCATATCAGTGTAAGACACTTGGCCACTTTCTGAAACAGAGAAATTCTTTCTTTCTTCTTTCTTTCTTTCTTTCTTTCTTTCTTTCTTTCTTTCATTCACAAGGGACACCCCAGAGAGAGGCAGAGACATAGGCAGAGGGAAAAGTAGGCACGATCTCAGGACCCCGGGATCACAACCTCAGCCAAAAGCAAACGCTCAACCACTGAGCCATCCAGGTACCCCCTGGAGCAGGGAAATTCTGATTTAGTCTATTTGAAGTGAGGGACCTGGAGTGTGCATTTCTAAAAAGCACCCCAAGTGATTCTGATGAAGATAAGCTCTAGACTTTGTTTCCAAAAAAGATCCTGATTCAACAAAATTCATACTAATTCTTTAGCATGTCTTCCAAGGCTCTTCATGATCTGACCCCTGACTATTGGACCAGCCAAAACCCTGGCAAATACCCAGAGCCTGAACTTCTAACCACTTCAAGTTCTATCATTTCTAAAACAGGTCTTTTTATTCACACAAAGGAAAATGGCCCCAGACTCTAGATATGAAATCTGGCTCCTCATGACTATGGGCTAGGTAAGAACTACCACTCTTTGAACTCAGTTTTGTATCTGCAGTTTTCTCTTAAGGTTGCTATGAGGAGTAAACAGGTTAGTACATGTAGAACACTTTGAAGAAAAAAAAGAAACAAAGTACACCAAAGTTTTCAATAAACATTAGCTGCTTCATTAATAAATATCATTATAATTACTCCTACACATAGACTTAGTTTTCTAGAACACTCTCCTCTCCCTTCGAGACTCAGTCTCAAGGACAACTTCCTTATGAAACTTCTCCAACAACCCAGGCAGACTTGGGTGCTTCTTTCCCTATGTCCCCCTTCATCTCTAGACTGAAAGTACAGACAAAACCTTTTCATCCTCAGATTCCCAGGGCTTTGACACAGTAACCTATCACTTAAAAAAATAGTTTCTGAATAAATGAGCAAATCATATCTTTTTCCAAAATTACTGGATGATATACCATGACAGCTCTTGACGGAATACATATTACTTCAGCAAGTGCTGAAATGATGAAAATCAGCAAATGTTGGTTGGTACCCCAAAGTCCCCCTGTGACTCCATACACTGTGCATGTAAGTGTCGGGCTCTTACATCACATCCTCTTTGCAGGCTTTTTGTGATATACAGAACAGAGTGGGTTCCAAATGCCCAGATCATATGTATTCTCTGCATTTCTCATTTTCAAATCTACATACTGAAGGTGATTCTTGCATTATTGCCAGTCTTGACAGCGTGAGCTGAAATTCAATGACACAATGTAGGGGAAGATCTCGGAGATGCTCCAAAAAATGGAAGCATCACAGTTACTTTCAATATAAACAAGTAGAAATATTTGCATTTCAAACTGATCATTAGTTTACTAGTTTACTTGTCAGGAGAGCACTATATAGGAAAGTCCTTACTTAACCTATCTTGAAATCTATCTTTACTCCTATCTTGAAAGTATGGAAGGAATGTCAGTTCTCCTACTAGACACAACAGGGAAGTGGTACAGAAAATGTTTGAGCAGGGATTTGTTTCGACATCTTGTATTCCATGCCAGGAGCATGTAGGCTTTAGACAAGGCCTCTAATGACAGCCATGTATATACACTTGTCCTGCCCTTCTTATACAGAACTCAACATCAAGACATGAGAACTAGGCTCTCATTGTAGAAGAAAAGACACATTTTTTCCTGCCAATGAAATAAACTGTTGATAGAGAATTCATATTACCCTTTACAAAGGTAAAAGGGTTAAGATGTTTGCCCAAACAAACATTAAGTTACTCAATACATATGTTTCTACTTTCAAAGCTTATTTTGATAATTTTTAAAGTTATAGGCTCAGTAAGTGATGTAAGATGATTAAAGTAATGGTGTTCATTTGTGTAAGTTTTAGGGAATTGACTAAGTCAGCAACTTCATGCTTAAATATTATACTAAAGGTCAAATGCTTAGGATTTTAAGTAAACCATCTTCTCAACAGAGATGAACTTGAAGGACCTAAGTCCAGCTTTGATTAGTAACCCAGATGCATGCTTTATTTAGGATATTAATATGCCATATGTTACGAGCAAAATTTTTCTTTTATATTGCTTAGTCAAAGGAAAGAGCCAACAGCATATTTAAATAAAGTTCTGTTTCTAATTCTTTCATTATAACCAAAAAAACAAAAGGGAGGTCACAAATGCAATTTCAACAAGACCTGAATAGTGGATAGAACATGCCAAGTCACCAACATTAAATTAATTATATATAAATATTACTTTCATATTTCCTCCCCAAAGTTTAATGTCTGGACTTTTCTCCTTTGCTTGATTTGCAACTAATTCAACACTCTTTTTGGTAAATATTTTTGATAAATATTCATTAAAATGAAGATGCTTTTACCTTCACTGTTTTATATCTAAGTTCAAGTTATAAATGGTTATGAAAAGTTTAAAGCTGCTACAACACGCCAGGACTGGAAATATGATAAAATAATTCTAAAAATGAAGGAAGGCTTTGTTGAGGCAAGAAAACATGTTTTAAGAAAACACTATAAATACTCAGAGATAACTGCAATAAATACTAATAAGATATTATCTCGGTAACCTTCTCAGATACTTAAGATACATAAGATACATAAGATCAGTTCTTTCCAAGAAAATTTCTTATGGATATCAAGCACAATTCTTAATACCACCTGAAGACCCTGCAGGATCTAGTCTATCTACTTGTCTCAACCCCAACTTGTCCTGTGTTCTCTCTGGGTTCCAACAAAAAGGACCTCTTCACTTCAACATGCCAGGTTCGCACTCTCTGAAATGCCCTCCCTTCTTCTCACTCCTTGCTTTGTTAACTCATTCTCATTCTTCAGCTCTCAACTCAGATGTACCTCCTAGGCAGAAACTTTGTGATCACCCCTCCAGACTTCAGACAAATCTTACCACGTGTGGTTTTACACTCATTTGCATGACACTAACATCTGCTTCCCCCACTAAATCTAGACGATTGGAAGGCACTTCACTTTTCTTCACTTTAACCTCTCAGAAACTACCATATACCTAGTATGTAGTAGGAATACTGTTAACTAATTATGGAATGAGTATTTATTAATAAGTGGATAAATCCTTTGACCGTCCAACTTGGAATAAACTTCCTCATAAAATTATTTAACAACTATGATTTAGCTTATAGCCCGAAGAGCACAGAAGACTTCAGAATATGTCTCCACAAGCCATGTGAGCCTGAGAAAAAGAATTGGCTAACCTCCTTCTGCTTATTTGTGAAGTGAGATAACATCTACTTCCTGGTACTGTTCAGAGGATTACATGGACGATGATAAGCCGAAGAAAGCAGCTTGTGTAATGAGAAGAGGCAATCGATGAACATATTTCTCTCTCCCTCCCCTTTCCCAAAGCTCAACCATGAGAAGATACAAAATAATTCTGCAGTGGACCTCTTCACTATCCATTTTCCATGGATTTTCAGGAAGAGAATTCTTCTCCCAGGGAGAAAAGAGCTGAGCAAATGTAAGTTTCTGCTGGTAGACTTCTAACACCTGTGGTAAACAGAGAAAGGTAGAGCCTAGAAAATTTCAGAGGTGGACGCAGAGCCCTGATCAAATTAAACCTAAATCTCCTTACCAATGAACTTTTCAAGGAACAAATAACTTTCCTTTTGTTGTTTGTGTTTTTTTAAGATTTTATCTATTTATGTATTTTAGAGAGTGTGTGAGTAGGAAGAGGAGCAGAAGGAGACAGGCAGACTCCATGCTATGAGTGAAGAAGCCTGACATGGGGCTCAATCCCAGGATCCTAAGCCAAAATCAAGAGTCGAACACTCAACCAACTGAACCACCCAGACGCCCCCACTTTTGCTGTTTTAAGCCAGCCTAAAATATATCTTTTTGTTACAACCAAAATCATCCTTGTACACAGACCTAGTAAGCCACTTGAGATGTTTTATGTAAACATCTACAAGCTATTAAAACTAATAGATATATAGCCTTCATTTAATTTTATGATTTTTGTTACAAAATGTATGCTTGAGTGATTTACTTAGGATCTTGAGTAATATTCATACATTTATAGAACTTGTGACCTAAAAACAATTGTAATAAATTAGATACTACACAACAAAAGTTGCAAGTTCACAGGTCTTATGATTTTTCTGTTGGTCAAAGATAAGGTTATCTTCTTTAGGTTATATTTTTTTTCCTCCTAGTTAAATGATTTTTTTAATCCTTCATAGGCGTTTGGTTCATTATTTTGTTTCAATATGTATATAAAGTTTGATTTGGAAAATTGTAGTCCTAGCCACTGCTTTTCATGTTTGTTACTGGACTACAGCCTTTTGGGAAGTCAGCAACTCAACAAAAGAGTGGGAATACCTTTAGCCTAGAACAGTATTTCTAAGTGCTTACTGCAATCAATTAGCCTTTCACTCTTCATTAAGCTTTTGAAAAATGATTTGTTCTCACAAGATTAATGTGGAAAGTATAATTATTTGAAAACAAGGGAACTGTACTTAAATCTGACATATTTTGACCACAGAGTTAATTGATTACTAGATATTCAATTAACAAATGCAATTCATTCTTAAGCCAGTGAATATGTAACTAAAAGATAGCCTCAAAGTAACAAATATATAACACAAAAAGAGCTAAGCAAATATGTTTTAGCAAAGGAAAGGTGGCAGTTTAACAAAGTAGTTACAAGTATAATACCAATTGTGAATATATGTGTAAACTAAACACTAAACTTGATTTTTCCTGTGGAAGGAGAAGAATTCATAGGGTAGACTCTGCTGACCCCTAGATCCAATGAAACAGGAATTACAGAAGACTGAATTAATGGATGAGTACCTCTTTTCTAATGGATGTATGAGGAAGACTTTCATCCTTTTTTTTTTTTCACTTTTAAGCTATACCTAACTTTCAATTTGGTAGACACTGCTTTTTCAAACTGAAACAAAACATTTTAATAGAGCATCTGATTCTCACTGATCGCTCCTGAATTTAAAAACTAAGGAGTATCCTTACTTTTCATGACCATATAGTTATTTTCATAGGTTCAATAAGAATATGCCCTCTCCTTTTATCAGAGTATTACTGGACAAATCAATTGTGTAACCAAAGCTACCCCTAGAATCATATTTGAAAATTATTTTCATTTAATCAAGGATGACAACTACTGAGGGACAAGGATTGACTTTACATTTGTAAGTTATGCTTACAAATCTCCCCCAAGAAAACTGGCCTGAAACCTGGCTGATAGGCTCCCAAAGTGACAAGACAGTGAGAAAGGTCTCTTTCAATGAGGACCGGAATCTTAGCAAATATTAGATGCTTCAACCAGACAGAAATTTACCCAATAACACAGGTACTAAAAGATGAAATGTGTTGGAGAGTTTCTTGGTTTGTTTTCCTAGCCTTAGAGGAGTAAAAAATAGGCTTTTAAGAATCCAATCCAAAGTTTTTAATAAAAATTTCTGGAGAGAAATTAATTCTATCAATCACCTCAACAGCTTATAGTTCCAAAACTCAGGGAGGCCTCTATGGCCAATTAGCATTCTTGTTGCAGCTTTTTTTTGATGAAGAATTGCCTTTGTAAATTACTTATGATTCTAAGAAAAACTGTCAAAAAATGAGCAAAAAAGATACTGAATGTCTTCCACTGAAACACTGGACCCTGCAGAGATTCTCTGATGGTAAAGGAGCTTCTGATTAGCTCAGCTATTTTTATACCCTGCAAGGTCAAAAGCTAAGTTGTAGAAAACAACAACAAGAAAACAAAAAAACCCAAACAAACCACAACAAGGGATCATAATGCAAATTATTCCTGTTCATGGCATTGCAACTGATTTTTTTTTTTCAGTAAAGAATAAATATCTCGGTAAGTTATGTCTGTACCACCAATTCTCATTTGAACCATCTTTAGTATGCAAACATAAGCAAAAAAGCTCTGGAATTGACAAATGAATGCCTTTCCATTCTGAAATGTAGGATAAATGATTACATTTATAAATTCAATAGACTTGACTTAAAATATTTCTGGGTTGTAAGAAAGTTAGAGGTAACTAAAAGGTTCACAAGTAGAGACTGGCTAAATAAATAATGGTATACCTATTACGAAGGTCTGCAGCCACTTAAGGGGATATAAAACTGTAATCTAATAATACTGTGACTTCGTTTTTATTAAAAATTTGGATTTACATATCTTTATTAAAATATGTATTTACTGTTGTATAGGGCTTTTTGCTGGGGGTGGAGAAGGGTATAAGGGTATGCTTCCTGGGGAGATTTTTGGATCACTTATGGTTGTTATTGCTGACAGTGTTTGCTTTCTTTTCTTCCAAATTCTTCTGGAATAAATATTTTAATATTAAATGTACTTCCAGAGAAAAACTACTAGAATTAATTTAAAAATTGTATTTCACAATCCACATAAGCATATATTCAATAAAATGGGGGAAACACCTCTATATCTCCTGGCTAAATCCTATACATCTATCAGGAATCAGAATTTTTACTTTTCAAGAGCCCTCCCCCTCAGCTTCACCTTTCACTGTCCAATCTGATGCAGATAAGATTAAGACCCCTTACTAAGCACTGTCATAGGGCCCTTTATGAACCCCTCTTAAAACTTTTCATAACTATAAGTGAGGTCAATATCAAATCAATGCTTTTTTCCCCTACTAGATCTAATTTCTCTCCATATCTTATTCACTGCTGTGCCTCAGATATTCAATATATATGCATATTGCATCCTAAGGGATGCTCAAAATATATATATAGCTTTCTTGCCATGTACACTGAGTGACTCTTAAAATGTGGTAGAGTAAGAAGTAGTTTAATGTCTTACCAAAGATAACCTAAATCCAATTAACTAAAGTCTCTTTGTAAGTCTGATTTTAGGAGAGATGAATAACACTTGCCTTTCCCTCATGGAATAGATTTTTTACATATGTAATATTTTAAGGGATATTATTTGGTCTGTAATGTGTCTGTATGAAGCAAATCATTGTAATGGAATTTTACTATACTGTATAATGTCGTGAAGTGAGAACAAAGGAGTCACATTGTGTTTATACGTTATTTGCAGAGGGTTCAAGGACATTCATCTTTAATTCAACATGCTCAAAATCATGAAAATATTACATTTGATATTTGCAACATTGATTACAAAATCTGAACAAACAGTAAAGGGTACTCAAAGGTCTTGAAATTTCAATATTTGCAGGCCATGCAAATATGTTTAAATAAATTACAGAAAATATTCTGTTGAGATAGCTCCCTAGGAACCAAACAAATGTACACTGAATCCTATTATAGCACCACCACATGAGAGAGGCAACGATCAATTTGGCTTATAAAAATGTTCTTCCAGTCACTTCAAATCCTTCTGTTCATGATTAATTTCTATTATAGTGATACATGATGGTGGTACTAATGATAATAAGGCTCTAGAATATAGGTTTGTCTAACACTTGGTTCTGCATATATAATCTTGTTAGAGTCTGGATTTAGGGTGGGCATAAATATCACACTGTTTCAGCTTCCTTTTCTAGGCAGTGCATGGTTCAATCTGTGTCTTTGGCATCCTTGATTTTGGCACTATGAATTTCACTGAAGAAAATGGGAAAACTCTAGCACCCATGGAAAGTCACTTCTCTAATTTCTAAAAATAGGCAAATCTCTTAGCTTCAGATAAGTCAATGAAGAAATTCTTCAGGTTACAGAGAAAAACAGAACGAGAGAGAGTGAGCATTAACGGTTTTTTTTTTTTTTTTCAGTTAATCTGAGAAAGAAAATATATACTAACATCCTGGGAACATGTGCAATTTGGTTGAGAATTACACATTTCTAAAGACATGAAATAGGAAAAAAATCAATTTTACATAATTCTATGTAACAGTAAACACATTACTGACAAATTGCAAATTGTTTAAAACAATTGTGTGATCTTCAGCAACAATTCACTTCTATGCTATCATATACAAGCTGAATATGTAAGAATCATCACTTTAACCATCTAGTGACAACCCAAAGCAAATGAAAAACTGGATACTCCTACACCATCAAAAAGGTCTTTTCTTCTCTTTTTCCTCTTTCTTTTTCTTAAGAGGGCCAGTAAGAAGGAAAATAATAAAATTTCTGTCATGAGATTTCCCAATCCCCATTTCTACCCTCAAGAAATCTTTTATGGGGGGATCCCTGGGTGGCGCAGCGGTTTGGCGCCTGCCTTTGGCCCAGGGCGCGATCCTGGAGAGCCGGGATCGAATCCCACATCGGGCTCCCGGTGCATGGAGCCTGCTTCTCCCTCTGCCTGTGTCTCTGCCTCTCTCTCTATCTCTCTGTGACTATCATAAATAAATAAAAATTAAAAAAAAAAAAAAAAAAAAGAAATCTTTTATGGGGATCCCTGGGTGGCGCAGCGGTTTGGCGCCTGCCTTTGGCCCAGGGCGCGATCCTGGAGACCCGGGATCGAATCCTACGTCGGGCTCCCGGTGCATGGAGCCTGCTTCTCCCTCTGCCTGTGTCTTTGGCTCTGTCTCTCCTTCTATCTCTCAAGAATAAATAAATAAAATCTTTAAAAAAAAAAAAAAGAAAGAAAAAAAAAAGAAATCCTTTATGAATTATTATGAATTTCGCATATACCAATTGAAAAAAAAAAGATAAATACCCAAATGGGATCTTAAATAAAACTTCCATTAAAAAAAAGATAAAGTTCAATGTTAAAAGCCTTTATATCACTCTTATCTATATTTTTACATTTAATATCATCATATCATACATTCCCTCAAGACTTTCTGAACGCTTCCGAAATTACTTTTCATAACATGATAGACTTAAGTTTATTTTTTTCATTAGAAACTCTTCTAATAGTTAATATACAGAGTGTGAGGAAAGTAGGGAAATGCTCCAAATGGGACAGGGTCATTTAAGGAAAACTTCTGGAGGTTATGTGTATTTATACTTGAGAACACACTAGAAATTAAGGAGTACTACAGATGAACAAGTAGGAGAAATAAATCTGTAGGGAACTGTAGGGAATGTGACAAGTAGGACAAGTAACTATGTTGAATATTAAAATGAAGCCTCACATGATAAAAGATGGACAACGATAGTAAAGATATTAGACTCTACCATAGGTATTGACAAAATACCTTTTTTGGTATAACAGATTGTGAGGTTGTGTGTAACTAACTGATAAGTCATTTTCTAAATTATTTAACCACCATTATGTCTATCTTTGAATATAGTGTAATTAAAATCTAAATATAAATACTATTAAAGCTTAATATAATCTTTCAAAAATTCACTTATTATAAAGTATTAAATTAAAGTCAATCAGGGAATCCTTTAAAAGCTTTTAAGATAAAGTCAATCAATCAGGGAATCATTTAAAAGCTTTTAAAAAACTATTTCAAGATTAGAAAGACTTTTCAAGCAAAAGAAAATGTTTTTTTTTTTCAGAAAGTATTGACATTAGCAATTTGAATTTTTAGTTTTTTTCTTAATCAAGCTGCCCACCAAAGAGTCTAATAGACACCATCTGTGATATCAGAGACAAGTTTTCTGTCAATTTTAAATCAGTCTTCTATGACCGTAAGTCACAGGATACAAAAGCACTGTTATGTGAGTCTTATTCAGTTTTATTCCTATAGTTACCAAAAAAGAAAGAAGATATTATCTGCTGAGTAAAAACTATTGTATGTCGCTTGCATTTATCATTTAAAAAAACAATTTTTACTACTTTGTCTTCCAAAGCCAAATTACTCAACAATATACTGAACATTTCCAAAGCATCCTCTAATTAGTTTTCATGCAAATATCAGTCTGCATATCAACTATTTCTATTCAGAATTTCTTTTTATACATGTTTAGCAAAACGGTATAAAACCCTATTTGTATTTATAGCAAGCACAAAACTGGTTTTAAAAATTACAAGTACTATGCACTAACTTTTATGGATAAGTACTATGTATGGCATGTTTTGTATTTGTTAAGATTCTCTCCCATATTGTATGTAGTTTATTTCTCCAAAGTCTAGTTCCAGTTTTTTTAGGGGCAAGCGCTAAATTATTGTCTCTTTATCACATGATTTCCACTGCCAGTAACAATGAGAAACCAAAATTCTTACGCTCACATGCTAATAATCTCAGAGGAAAATCAAGATGCTAAGGATCGCAGTTTCCTATCTGAGACCCCAGTGGCCACGTATATCCTGAAATTCAGAATTTTCCATATTTTAGAAAGGTTAATAGAATACACATCTTACACCTTATCAAAAACAATAATATATCTAGAGACAGGCATGACCGTTCCCACTATAAATAAACTCATGTCAGTTCAGATCAGTTTGTGAATGGGCCAAATTTAATAACTTTGTTTCAATTTTCAGAGTTTTTTGGATTTAGAAATTCCGGATAATAAGTTGTATATATATTACAAATATATATACACACACGCTTGTGTATATTTTAACTTTTAATATCTGAAAGGATAACTCATGATGCCACATTCTGTAATTAAGCAAATACACAAATGATTATAAGAAATCTATACCTAAGCATTGAGTCCTATACTAATGTCTGTATCTAAAAAGAAAAGGGAGAGAGAGAAATAAAATAACTGCAGGAGATAATGAACATTTCCCATCACAGTAAGATTAGGTAAATATATCTTCACAATGGAAAGAACAAAAAGCTGTCTAGTGATCCTTTATTCAGAGTTCAACAAACACATCTTCTTCAGTATATAAATAAATTTAAGAACTCTACCGGACTTCCTGGATTTACATGAGCCACACCTGTACGAGTAAAGGCACAATGCTGTGATTTTTCTGGTTTACATTTTCATTTGACTCGAGTCCAACACACAAACATGCTCATTCTTTTGCACAGAAGAGCAAAAGAGAAATCAATTGAAAAAAAATTCAAAATGGCAAAGACTTTGTTTTAATTTCATTCTCTAAAGGCCAAAGGATAAAAGTCTTGAGAGGTGGGAAAGGTACAGCAAATATACATAGTATGATCTTGATTTCATTATCAGAGTGAAACAGAAGAACCTGATGCACACTCTCACTGTCCAGATGAAGAAACAAATTTATAGGGATTCCTTTGTTTCCATGTGGAACCAGAAGCAGAGCTAGATTTTCTGACTTTTTCCACTGAGTCATTTTGCCTCTTGTGATCTTGTAAAGTGTAGTTTGTTATGGCAAGGAATTTCTGATTATTTTGTGACAAGATTCTACTCTTTCTTCCTCAAAATATTTCTGAAGATAGAAGCCACAGAGAAAAGTTACTGTCCCAAAAGAAGTCAGAGCCACCAGGCATCCCTTCTTGCACAGAATACAA
Organism: Vulpes vulpes; assembly: GCF_048418805.1. Lineage (NCBI taxonomy): Eukaryota > Metazoa > Chordata > Mammalia > Carnivora > Canidae > Vulpes > Vulpes vulpes. Next base: position 122,927,196 of record NC_132783.1, read on the forward strand.
GCTTCTCTTGTAATTAATATGCTTAAGTTTATGTAGTTATTTCTTCATCTGTTCTACTTCACCTTTGATCATTATTAACAAAAGAACTGATTCACATTCTAAAAGTATAGCTTTGTTTTCAAAGGAAGACCCTGAGACTACAACAAAAATATCTTGATGATTTTTGGCATTGAATAAATATTCCATCAGTTAAAGTACTGGTTAAATAATCAGCACACAAACTCAGTTCTGTCCTATCAGCTTTTTAAGAAATAAAAATAGGTCTGACATTTATAAAATCACAACGAAGAAAAAAAAAAATGATGAAACTAAGACCAAACAGAATCCAGTTAAAATTCTTATACAATCTGTACTGATGACTCTAAGTTTTGTGCTTTTTAAAAATATTTTTTCAACTTCAAAAGAAGAAATATACCCAGATGCTTGCCCTAATTAGTATCAGACTTGCAATAACACTTCTTAATACCTTAGTTAATACGTTCCCATGTGTGCTCCTTTTAAGAAGGCATTTAAAATGTTGGTATGACAGTTACCTGCATTCTCAAATGCACTGAGCTCCCTTCTTCCCCTACTTTCCACCCTAAAAAAAATTCTGTTCAGGTAACAGACATTTAATAAAAGATAGGAAATGTTTCAAGGCCAGGCTTCATAATCCTAATATATACTTTTTTCTCCTTTTAAAACCAATGAGCATTTTTATGGTTAAAGTCTGCAAGGTGACAAGAAGGATACTGAAATTGTCATCAGTGTCAAAAAGGAGTCCAAATTTATCGGTAAGAAAGGGAAGGAAAAACATTTGAGACAGCTAATCTGGAAGAGATGGATGGAAGATGCCTGCTGGAGATATTCATACCTAACTGAAAAGAAATATTTCAAAAAGAGTTACCTTTCTGAATTGCAAAGAGAAATAAAATTTATTCCCATAACACTCATAAAATTATAGTCATAAAAATGGACCATCTATCTGGGCCTCTTATTTTATAGGTAAGGAAATTAAGGTGCAGAGAGGTCTACCAATTTGTCTTTGGTTACAGAGCACTTGGTCCAGAACTTAGGTTTCCTTTGACCTAGATGCCTTTCATTAAGTTTTTAGCATTTTCTCGATTATTTAATGGAATTTGTACAGCATATTTATTAACATTCATACGCAGAATACCAGCTCTTGCTCCAAGTCAGAAATCAGTCAATTTAAACCAATCATGAAATGTCCTTAACAACCTGATGTGAAAAAAAGTCACTTTTCCTCTATATATTGTTTCCTTAGCAAAGCGCTGGTTTTGAATAGAGACATGTGCGACTCTATTTGGCAACAGTTTTGCAGATCGATATTAGTTATCAAAGGAAGGTTCTTTTAATGATGAGGTGACTATTTAAACCACTTTTACTTAGTTCATAGTTGCCAGAGCAATGAAAGCAAAATGCATCTACTTTTGTTTTTTTAAATGAATGAGATTTTCACTTTAGAAGAGGAGTTATGTTCAATAACCACACATTTACATATGTATCATAAGACTGGACCATAAAATTACTACATATCTAAGTACATTTATGAGAAAAAATGTTTTAAGTCTTCACTCAATATTTAAAAATGAGCTCTCAAGGGATCCCTGGGTGGCTCAGTGGTTTGGCACCTGCCCTTGGCCTAGGGCTTGATCCTGGAGTCCAGGGATCGAGTCCCACATTGGGCTCCTGTTTGGAGCCTGCTTCTCAGTCTGCCTGTGTCTCTGACTCTCTCTCCCTCTCTCTCTCTGTGTCTCTCATGAATAAATAAATAAAATCTTAAAAAATAAAATAAAAAAATAAAAATGAGCTCTCAGATTCCTTTTTTTAATTTTTTTTTTTAAATTTATTTATGATAGTCACAGAGAGAGAGAGAGAGGCAGAGACACAGGCGGAGGGAGAAGCAGGCTCCATGCACCGGGAGCCTGATGTGGGATTCGATCCCGGGTCTCCAGGATCGCGCCCTGGGCCAAAGGCAGGCGCCAAACCGCTGCGCCACCCAGGGATCCCCTCAGATTCCTTTTTCTACCTCAATGAAGATATTTGATTTATCTCACCACATTATTAAATATTTTTCAAAGTTAACATATAGATACCTCCAATAGAAAAGAATATGGAAAAACTCTAAATACTTCATATAAAATTCTATTTTGAGTGATATCAAAATCATACTTTGTAAGTTATGCAACATTTTAAATTCTGTTGGGGAAGTGATTGATTCAAAATATATTAAACTTCCTTGATATTCAAGAACTAGTTTTACCTTCTCTTTGAGAAATATTTTTATATCATTCTTGGGAAAGGCAAGGCGACTAATTCTGGGAGGGGAGTACCCAAAAGTTTCATGTGGGTGCCAAAATGGAAAGAAAAGGGGGTGGGGGAGGAAGGAAGAGAGAGAAACAAAAGACAGAAAGAAAAGACAGAAAAAGAAAAAGAAAAAAACTCTGCATAGTTTTAAGAACTGAGGAAACTGTAGGACCTTAATTTTGAAAACTTGACTCCTACAAAAACAAGAACCTGACACAAAAATAGGCAGTCTGACAAAAAAAGCAAAAGTGAGGCTGAGACAGCCATCAATTAAAGAGCACTCAGAATATTAGAGAGAAACAAGAATATCAGAATGATGTGAATGTAGGGATTATGTGAAAATATGATATAACAAATGTTTCTCAGAACGCAAAGTGTTAAGATCAACAGAACCATTTTTTACCATTTTTAATGAGCCGATTCATAGATAATTCAAAATTCAATGGTCACGTCTGTCCAGCTGTAGTCCCTAGATCTTCCTTCTCAAACACGCACCATCTTAACCCACCCTGACATTTACAAACATGGCTCTGAGGAAGCAATTCAAAGTGATTATCCTACTATAACTAAGAATACTACAAAACAAAAGAGAACTTTTAAAGCACATGAGAGGGGATCCCTGGGTGGCGCAGCGGTTTGGCGCCTGCCTTTGGCCCAGGGCGCGATCCTGGAGACCCGGGATCGAATCCCACGTCAGGCTCCCGGTGCATGGAGCCTGCTTCTCCCTCTGCCTGTGTCTCTGCCTCTCTTTCTCTCTCTGTATGACTATCATAAATAAATTTAAAAAAAAAAAATAAAATAAAGCACATGAGAGCTTTTATAAATACGGCAAATATTAAGCCCTTGAGACAAATGACATTCCTACTCAGAGTGAAAAGAAGTAATGAGTAATAAGTCAATGAGTAGATCCCCCCAATCACTAATACTCATACGTTCATTCAACCAGTCATGGAGTAAATGATTACTGAAGACCTATTCTGTGACAACACGGCTGAATTAAAATGGGCAGAGCTCCTGAACTCAGGGAGTTTCAAGGCTGACCAAGGAAAATACAGTAAAATTATCGCCCCAACAGATGAAAATGGCAGCTGTGACAAATGCTCTAAAGGAAGATGACACCATAAACCGGAGCATAAAACAAGGGCACATGACTTGCCACTAGTGAAGGGATAGAAAGTCTTCTGCAGAAATCTGTAAATTAGTAAAAGAAAAGAAGTGGAAGAATTTAAATACACCACCTTGTTCTTCAAAATTTTCATTTCATTTTTGAGCCCAATAGCTTCCAAACTAAATGTGGAAGACATTATGTTTTATTCTTCTAGGTATCTGCTATCTGTAGCCCCTGTCCCACTGGAAGGTGCAAATCATGATCTGCCTTAACATATTGTTGAAAAGAATGGAAACCAAGCCTACAAGTAAGGGAGGCTATGTGAGGTGTTTAAATGTTTTAAAATATAGTCTACATCTACCCTTGCCACAAGTTTGACCAAAAACACTTGCCACCCATTTGATCAAAGCATAGTATCTACACACAGAAGACAACCACAAAAAGAGGTCCACAATATCTTGGTGGGATCAGTGTCCATCTTTTCCAGAGGAAGCCAAACCCTGAAGAAAGCAGGAGCAGTAGGCGTGGGCACTGGGCAGACTCTAGCAGAAGGGAGTATTTGGCACACAAGAGCCAGGGCTGACTCACAACGTGTCCAAATGTGCCTACAGCATTTTGTACAAGGAAGTAGCTCGGGTGTTCATTAAAAGAAGGGAGGGTGGTCATAAAAATACTACAGTCCTGCTGATAAAGAGATAAGGATAAAATGATTAACAAAACTATCATAGTGGCAATCCTCTATCACTCACAAAACACTAGTACAAAGAAAGTGCCTGTGGTTTTCTTATCAACTTAAAAGGCCCTGAGAGATCTCAGATTATCTTGACTTAGGACCATAAATGTCATCCTTACTATATATATAACATGGGACTGTCTTATCCTCACGCGGGAGAGTAGTTTCTAATGACCACTCTTTTGGTTATTTCCACAAAAAGAAACAATAGAAAACGCAGAATGATGTATTATTCTAAGATGTGAATTCCTTCTCCAGTACACTTCTACCCTTCCTCTTTTGGGCAGAGGTGCCTGACTTCTGCCCTTTGAGAAAGGTCTACCGCAAGCGGACAGAGATGATTCATGGTGACAAGTCCTGAGCGGTGCCTCTTACACTTGGGTATGACTTGTCTGCACAATCCTTGGTGGTCCCGCCCTTCTGAGAGAATTTTCAGGAGCCAGCAAGTCTACATGAGACCAGCATACAAAGCAGCTCCCTTGTGAGTTTTCCCGCACTGGGGAAAGGGAACTTTCTGAATCATCTCTGTGCCCAAGCCAACTTTATTAAATGGAGCTTTGTTCCCGAGGGAATTTATAATTGAAACATCATTGGCAACATACAACATGCTTTACAACGGTTGGTGATGCTAATCAATGTGGCTGAATGAGAAGACACAGCCTCCCCCCTCAGATTTTGAAATCAAATCTAAGGTACTCCTATCGGTAAGAACGTATTTATAAAATGGAAAAAGACACAAACCTTGGAAGATAGCTAATGAAAAAGTTTCCACATACTTCATTCTACAGATTTTTATTGAACACTTTTTATGTAACACACACTTAATTACATCATTTAAAAAAAAAAAAAAAAGCCATACATTCACTATTACTATGTAGTTGAGGAAACAGGGACTCCCAAGCTTTGAAACACTCCCAATGTCACGCCTTACTGAGAGAAAAAGTGAAGCTTCAAATCCAGATTTGTCTGACACACCACAAAAAGAACTTTTATTCAAAAAAAGTAGGGAGGGGGCAACTTGAAGCAACACGGCCTAGCTGTAAAATTGTCACATATAAAGCAATCGAACTGTCAGCTTTCCAAAAAGAGGCACGGAAACACCCTGCGAGTAGGTGGCACAGCCATACCCAGCTCAGGTTCCAAGGGATGCTTCTACAGTCACGATTCGAAGAAATGCATATAAGCACTGAATCAGAAAAACTATCTAAGCAGGACTGCTTACAAACTGGTAAGGCCTGTAACATTAGCAGTGCCATTCTGAAACACAACCAACAGAATGGAACATACCGATTATAGTTTAGAAAGCCTGGCTGAAGACCTTCCACGGCTGTTGTTAACTTAGCTATAAACCGTTTTTTTCATTACCAGGGTTGTATACTGTATAAACAACTGAAAAGGTCTGCTGTAGAAAAAACAATTAGTAAATTAATAAATTGCTCTGTAATTTGTGTTATGTAGACCACTAATTTTGTTTTACTTAATAGCCATTATTAACAGTAAACACATGAAATTGTGTTTGAATTCCAGAGACATTCCTGACTGAACATGTGTTCATGTTAGAATGCAAAAGTTGGCCAATAATTTCCCAGATTAATAGTGATGACTCGAATGGAAGATTATTTGAGCCTATGTGTAAGTATCTTGTTAAAAGTATAGTTTGTAAATAGTTCATTGATTGTTTTTCCCATTTTAGACATCAGCCAGCATTCACCTCTAGCTAATACACACATACATAAACACTACGTAAAATGCTCTATAGGGATCCCTGGGTGCTCGGTGGTTGAGCATCTGCCTTCAGATCAGGGCGTGATCCTGGGGCCTGGAAATCAAGTCCTGTATCGGACTCCCTGTGGTGAGCCTACTTCTCCCTCTGCCCGTGTCTCCACCTCTCTCTGTGTGTCTCTCATGAATAAATAAATAAATAAGTTTTAAATAAAAATAAAATAAAATTCTTTATAAAGAACAACTACATTCATTTAACTCATATTAAGCTACTATTTCAATCAAAAAACTTCTACAATCATAATAAAAATATTAAATAAAAGAGTGTGATACTCAGCCAAAATTATACTATGTATTGCTTTTACCAAAAAAATGTAAAAACATATAACATGATTATAATATTTTCCATTAATGAAAAATGAAATTGTAGGCAGATGATTGGAAGAGGGAAAAATCACCTAACATTTCACCATATGTCATGGACAGTGGCTTCTGATGGGCATGATTGTGATTCTCACCTATCTAACATATCATGTTGTCAATATCAATTCATTTAACTGCAAATTCCTTTCTGAATCAACTTGTTTTCAGTAAAGAGTAACTAAACGGATTTTTTTTTCCTTTGCTGTGCTGGCCCATGAACTGTGTCATTTAAAAGGAAACACAAAAACACATTTGATTAGCTATAATTTATTTTAACATGTGATTAGCTATAATGTATTTTAAATGCATCTACTGAAAAGTTAGCAATCTGCATGCTTATTAAGGTAGGTAAAAGTAAAGAATCCATTTTCACACATACAATCAATTTCACTGAGCTACATATTTATTTGTTCCTTCCAAACACAGAAAGGAAAGGCATGTAATCTGAATAGACAATCGTATTTTTGAGAATTTTTACAGTTAGTTCTGAAGAATATTTATAGGCATGCCATTGCACAGATGGAAGCTGACCCAAAGAGAATAATTTCTTCTGGAGAAACTGAAATCCTCTACTTAAAATTTAAAAGGGAAACTAAATTCCCCATAAATAAATTTTTAAAAATATGTCAATGTCTCCAGGATTAAACTAACTCTGAATGAGAAGAAAAACTTTTAAAAATTTCCTTCCCTCCCTCATAAAAGAAGAGTTTTTTTTTCTTTTTTAAATTTCATAAGGAATAGAAATAAACCTGTTTGGGGAAATCTGGAAATACTCTCCAATAATGCATGTTTTTTCTTATATATCCTTTATTTTTCTCATTCATTTTTCTGTTATTTTCCTTCCTCAAGAATTTAGTCTTACCTCTAATTATAGGATTACCACCACCAAGTGTAAAGGTACTCACTACCTGCTATGGGTGAATCATAAGTTCAATAGATCACACTATTATAGAGCTTTAAAGGTCTTCATAGCTTCTCACATTATAAGTATGACTGAATAAGAAAGCAAATAGAGGTTAACAGATTTATTTGATACCACAGAGCCAGAAAGTGCCACAAGAACCTAGTATTCATGCAAACCCAAACTACATAAATGAAATTAAATATAAAACAGCCAGGAACAAACCATCACTTCTTTTCAAAGAGAATGGCCCCTGGCCTTTGCTATCCAAACACTTTAGCCATATTAATGTCAATTCATCATCATCATTGTCGTTATGATTATCATTATCACCCCAAAGTCTTGAGAAGGCAACTATTTAATCTAAGAGATGAAAGAAAACAACCTATTCCTAGTAGAGAATATATAGAACTCAAAACCCTTGCACAAGAGTGCAAGAAGGAGAAATTTAATATCTAGCTTCCTAAGACAAGACTTCACTTCAGGACTCTGAAGGAAGTTATTAAAACAAGCATCTGAGAACTAAATGATAACATTAAAAAATTATCATCCATTAAAGGCATCTGAAAGTTGACTCACAAAGGAAAGGGATTTTTAGCTTATTGCCAATATTTGCATGTAAAGTAAAATCTATTACCATATTTAAGAGGCAAAAATATACTTAAACATTCATAGACTGAAAAGGCTGGGCAAGAAATAATAAGTTATCTCTAATCAGTAAATTATTTCAAATGGCATCTGATAGCTGTTGACTGTTGCCAAGCCACATTACAGATCATTCCAGTAAGCTGGCTATAAAACAATACAATTACCAATGTTAATTATCTGCTGCAGAAATATTCATGATTTAGAGTGAACTGAAATGCCTCTTTGCTGCTAGACTGTACCAAACATTCCTATTGAGTACACCACTCACATCATTCTTCAGGGTTAGGAAAGGTCTAGGGTAACATGAGAAGTGTAAAATCTTTAAGTACACAAGACATCCATGCCTGAACATTTGGGCACATAATCTATGAGAGGGGCAATGTCTTGTGTTCACTAAATCCTGTTTCTTCCCAAACACACAGCTGGATTCCAAGGTCCCAAGATGGCTACAAGCTACATCAATAGTAGTTTAATACAACAGACATTGACTTCTCATATATATCACACAGAATATGGAGAAGAGCAGGAGATCCTGCTCCAGTCAGTGAGGGTCCAGGCTTAGTAAACAATCTTCTAAGGCTTCATCCTCCTCTGCACTCAACCCACACGTGCAAGAAACAAATGTGCATGAAAGTCATGAAAAGTTTCATTGGTGAAGCCTCGAAGTGACATACATCACTTCCATCCACACTCCATTCTCTGGAACGCAAGTGTATGATCATACCTAAGTGCAAGGAGGCTGGAAAATGTAGTCTAGCTGTGTGCCCAAGCAGGAATTTAGTGAACATACAGAAGTCTATACCACAGCATCTTTTAATATTATTAATACATTTGACTTACTGTAAAATTCAATTACTTTGAAACTCTTCCATTAACTATAGAACTTCGGTTTTCCAATACCTTACATTAGAAATTAATGGCAGAGAAAAACAAATGTTCATACGGGCATGCCTTGAAGATTTCAGGTTCAGGTCCAGACTACTACAGTAAAGCAAATATTGCAATAAAGCAAGGGAAAAAAAATTTATTTCCCAGTGCACATAAAGTTATATTTACACTATACTGTAGCCTATTAGTTGTACAATAGTATTATGTTTATTATTTTTAGTATTATGTTTAAAAGAACATTGTACACCCCTTAATTTAAAAATATCTTGTTGTTAAAAAAACACTAATCATCATCTCAGCTTTCAGTGATCTGTAATCTTTTTGCTGATGGGGGGGTCTTGCTTTGATATGGATGGCTGCTGACTGATCAGGGTGGTAGCTGCCGAAGGCGAGGGTGGCTGTGGCGATTTCTTAAAATAAGACAACAATGAAGCCTGCCACATCGACGGACTCTTCCTTTCATGAATGATTTCTCTGTAGATGAGGTGCTGTTTGATAGCCTTTTTACCAACAGGAGAACTTTCAAAATTGGAATCCATCCTTTCAAACCATGTCACTGATTTATCAACTTAGTTTATGTAATATTCTAAATCCTTTGCTGTCATTCCAACAGTCTTCACAGCATCTTCACCAGGAGCAGATTCCATCTCAGGAAACTACTTTTTCACTCATCCATGAGAAGGAAGTCCTCATCTGTGAAAGTTCTATCATGAGATGCAGTGGCTCAGTCACATGTTTAGGCTTCACTTCTAATTCTAGTTCTCTTGCTGTTTTCACCACATCTGCAGTTACTTCCTCCACTGAAGTCTTGAACCTCTCTCAAAATCATCCATGAGGGCTGGAATCAACTTCTTCCAAACTCCTGGTCATGTTTTTATTTTGACCTCTTCCCTTAAAAGATCAGGGCTGTTCTTAAAGCTATCTATCTAAAATGATAAATCCTTTCCAGGAGGTTTTCAGTTTCCTTTGCCCAGATTCATCAGAGAAATCACTATTTATGGCAGCTAAAGCTTTACGAAATGTATTTCTTAAATAATAAGACTTATAGTTGAAATTACTCCTGCAGAATGGAGGCCAAGTTAGCAGGCATGAAAACAACATTAACCTCGTCGCACGCCTCCCTCAGGGGAGCTCTTGGGTGACCATGTGCCCTGTCAATGAGCTGTGTTACTTTGAAAGAACTCTTTTTTTTTTTTTCCTGAGGTCTCAACAATGGGCTTAAAATACTCAGTAAACCATGTTGCAAACAGATGTGCAGTCATCCAGCCTGTATTGTTCCATTTACAGAATGCAGAGTAAATTGAGCATCACTCTGAAGGGCCCTAGGATACTCAGAAGGGGAAAAGAGCACTGGCTTCAACTTCAAGTCACCAGCTGCATTAATTCCCTAACAAGAGGGTCAGCTTGTCCTTTGAAATTTTGAACCCAGGCACTGGCTTCTCCTGGTTAGCTATGAAAGTCCTAAATGGCATCTTCTTCCAACATGAGGCTGTTTCGTGGGCACTGAAAACCGGCCATTTAGTGTAGCCACGTTCATGACCTCGGCTAGATCTTCTGGGTAATCTCCTGCAGCTTCCTCATCAGCACTTGCTGCTGCACCTCGCACTTTGATGTTATGAAGATAGTTTCTTTCCTTAAACCTCCTGTCCCAACCTCTGCTAGCTTCAGACTCTTCTTCTGCAGCTTCCTCACCTTCCCCACCCTTCAGAGAACTGAAGAGAGTTAGGTCCTTGCTGTGGATTAGACTTTGGCTTAAGGGAACGTTGGGGCTCTTCTATCAAGACCGCTCAAACTTTCTCTATAATCAGCAATAAAGCTGTTTTTTTTTCTTATCACTTGTGTGTTCACTGGAGTAGCACTTGTACATTTTAAGAACTGTTCCTCTGCATTTACAGGCTAGCTAATTGGTGGTACAAGAGGCAAGCCTAGCTTATGACCTACCTCAGCTTTCGATGTGCCTTTCTCACTGAGCTGAATAATTTCCAGCTTTTGATTTAAAGTGAGAGACATGTGACTCTTCCCCTCAATCTCTCAGAGGCCATTGCAGGCTTATTAACTGGCCTAACTTCAATACTGTTGTGTCTCAGGGAAGGGAGGCCCGAGGAGGGGGAGAGAGATACAGAACAGGCAGTGGAACAGTCAGAACACACACATTTATCCAGAAAGTTCCCTAACGGGTACAGTTCACGGCTCCCCAAAATAATTACAACAATAGCATCAAAGATCACTGACCACAGATTACCATAACAAATATAATAACAATGAAAAGGTTTGAAACATTGCAAGAATTACCAAAACGTGACAGAGAGACACAAAATGAGCAAATGATAGAGGGACAATGATCTCAATGGGCTTGGAATAACACAGGGTCGCTACAAACCTTCAATTTGTAAAAAATGTAATATCTGCAAAGCACAATAAAGCAAAGCACAATCAAAACGAGGTATGCCTGTAATTTTAAAGATTTCAGTAATCCCAAAAACTTTCATGAAAACCTGTTCAGTCCAGCTGTCCTTCCTCCTTCAAATATTACACTGAAAACATTCATTATGAAAACTGTTAACATATTTTAATTGGACACAACGAAAAGGGAACAGCTTGGACATGAAAAATAAAAGCTGATTCATCTACTTAGTCACATTCCTTAATACTATTCCAAAGCTACAAAAGTTTCAGAACATGATACAGATAAACAGAAAACAGGACACAGCTTTAGCAGTTTTATTTAATCATTATATGTTGCATACAAAGGCATGATTTCTTATCATCCAGTAAGAACTTTTCTTTTCACTAGGGAGAAAACATTTTCTATGAATTCACTCATTCTCACGAAAATAAGACCCTATTGTGTTGAAAAAAAGAATACCTAAAAAGTTACCAAAGAAGGAAAGATTCAGCCACGAAATATTATCAATCTCATTCCCATATTAGGCCAGGCTATTGCCACTATACTCTACCCATCTGAACGAATCAACCACAGACAAAGGAAGGCACAGAACAATACAACTGGTTAAGAAGTCACAGGTACTTGACTCCAGGAATTCAGAAAAACAGGAGGGAAGATTCAGTGAACTGAATGGTCTCTCAAGCATAACAGTTCTGGGGGCACATGGCTGTAGAACATGCCACTCTTGATTCTGGAGTGTCGGGAGTTCAAACCCTACACCGGGCGTAAAGCTTACTTTAGAAAAAAAAAAAAAGTCAGTTCTGTACTCTGAGATAAATTACTGAGTGCATGGACTATAACACAAGCCACAATTAGCTTAATGCTTCTGAAACAGCTGGCCAATATTCGTATTTCGATAAATCATCTAAGTATGCCTGCATGACAAAAGCTAACACTACCTCTGCCAAAAAAACAAGAAACAAAAAAAACAAAAAACAAAAACAAAAAAAACCAAAGCCAAGTCTCCTGGACCCACTGGTGTTTACATAGCATGTTTTCTAAAATATGGGAGGCACCCACTGCTGCAATATCCTAACAAAAACCTAGTAAGTGACTTCGCTTAAAACCAGGAAAACAGCTATTGAAAAGTTTTGCACACAGAGATGTTAAGGGTTTTATCCCAACTCGAACATATTTCATACATAACCCGAGGACAGTAAAAAACCAATTATTTTTACCTCATGTGAATCACTTTGTTAGATCATTAAGTTGCTCTTCTTCCCACAAGTAGCAGAGGACACAGAAGAGATGTTAGAGCAAGGAAACAGGATTGCCATGTATGGCTGTGCAAATTGTGCACTGCAAAAGGGCTCCAGGCTAAGGGCTCCCAAGAGAATCATTATCTAGCCTGTACGCTATCTGCCCAGTAAGACTTGCATCCTAGCCCAGCTCAGCTAGGAGGAAGGGATGCCATTTTCTCAATATCAGAGATCCATGTCCGATAGCTAGGGTGAGGGTGAGGAAGAGAGGAAAGATGGTCTCAAATGCATGGTCTATTTCAAGGAAATACAGACCTTTGTGGTATCAGGGATTGTATTTATTCATACCCTTTCTTATAGAAATCTAATATTTTTTGGAACATGCCTGCCCCAAATCAAGACTGTATGTTCCAGTTTCCCCTGCATATCCAGGAATTATGATATCATCATATTCTGGTCAATATGATAAACACAAAAGTATAGTGTAGCAGGTTCTGGGCTCACCCTCTAAAAGGCAGGTGGTAAATGTACCTTTGCCACTGTCTTTCTCCAATCTTCCATCTTGTCAGGAACAGGAATACCATCCTGCCCCAAAAGGAAAGAATGAGTGAAAACGGCCTGGGTCTCAGAACAGACCAGCCCTGAAAGACCTACACAAGACGGAAAAACTTCCCACTTACACCAATGGTATTATGGGCTTTTTGTGAACTGCAGCCAAGTTGCTAATGTGAAGACCCTGGAGTCTGAGGAACTGAAAACAGAAGAGTAAGAGGGCCCCCAAACACACAACTTCCCTTGACACATGTACTAGATCTTTAATGACTGCAAACCACTGCCTGAGTTAGACCCTGATGGTGAAACTGTGAAATTGTAAAATTGTGCAAATATTCATTAAGTGTTACCAAAATTCTTACAGATGGTCAAACTCCCAGATTTTAAATTTAATTTCAATTGGTCACAACTGTACAATTCCTTCATGATTATACTCTCAATTTCTCAATAACTTCACATGTGAAATTAGCCTGTTTGTCATCATCAAAGTCTCCTTACCTCTTAAATCATTTCTATCAGCATCCAAACATACTCTAGGATAATCTACTATAATTCTTCCAAGCCACCATGGTTCTGTCTTGTTATTATAATCAACAACCTTCATAACCCCAAATCCAAGAAAAACTTCTATCACAGCTGAACTGTCATTAGCACTGATAATGTTAATAATGTTCCCTTTCTTAAAACACTTTCTTAGCTTCCATGACACCATACCCTCTTTTAGTTTCTATGTCTATGTTCTTTCCTTAGTTTTTATTATTTTTTTAAGATTTTATTTATTTATTCATGAGAGACAGAGAGAGAGAGAGAGAGAGGCAGAGACACAGGCAGAGGGAGAAGCAGGCTTTATGCAGGAAGCCCAATGTGGGACTCGATCCCTGGTCTCCAGGTTCAGGCCCTGAGCTGAAGGCGGCACTAAACCACTGAGCCACCCGGGCTGCCCTTTCCTTTAGTTTTAAATGCTGAATCTATCATCTTGCTTGACCTCTAACTTATGGAATGTTCCAGGGTTTGGTCCTGCAACCTCTTCTCTTATCTGCATAAATGTTACATCATCTGTTCCCAGGCTTTAAATGTCACCTCTACTTCAACAAACCCCAAATCCCTCCTTCCTACCCTGACTTCACACTTGAACCCCAGGTAAAAATCTAACTTCCCATCTGACCTAGCTGTTGATTCCCTCCCCTACCACTCCCAAACGTGCTCCTTCTCAGACTTCTCTATCTTCACCATCTATATACTTGCTCAGGCCAAAAACTATGCAATCATGATTACTCCTTTCCTTCCCTCATCTGCCCTCACATCTGACACCACTTTTGGAAGCTATCCACTGCTCTGCATATCCTTGTCTTTAACCCCAAGGCAAGCCAGCATCATGTTTCCCCTGAACTTCGGTAATGCCTCCATCCTGTCTTCCAAACCCCTCTTTGCTACTCCCAAATAACCCATTGTGTGTGAAATGCCAAGGTGATCTATTTACAAATTATATAACTCATTTACTATTTACAAATCCTGTAACTTCCCTGCTTAAAGCTCTCCAGTGATCTCCCTTGTAGTTAGAATAAAATTCAAATTTCTGCTTAAAAGCCCTCCAATGACCTCCCTTGTAGTTAGAATAAAATTCAAATTTCTTACAATGCCCAACATGATCTTACCTGCCTACTTTGCCTTGTGCAGTTGCTATTTGTCAAATGAATTAATAAATGTAATTAAGATGAACCACATCATAAACTTACAATATAGTTATTCAAACACACCTTACATTCATTAGTAGCAAGAAACTAAACATTTTACCAAATTCCTTTAATCTGAGAATCTTAGTGTTGCAGAGGCATTAGTTCGCTTAATCATCAAACTCTCTGATTAGCAAGTAAAGAACCATGATATTCACTGTAGTGATACAACTCTTAAGTCAGAACTATCCTACATCATATAATTATCTCACTTACAAAGCTCTGTGCAATACCATCAAACTGGCCTCCTTTGTAATTTGACAGAATTCTAATGTAAGGAATAACAGCTTTTTCCTTTCTTCAAAAAAGGCTCCCATTTGACAATTCTCAACCTCCATGTGTAAACACAAGTGTTTCATATAGCCATTTTGAAGCACAGCAAAGATTAGGAAAGAATTACTCATTTTAGTAAGGCATAATAAATTTGAGAATCTTGCTACAATGTCAGTTTCATTCATTCAGATGTGCTTTCACAAGTGGGCGTTAAAGAGGAATGGAATTACAAGTAGAAAGCTGGGAACCAAAAACTCACAATAAAAATCTAATATAGTGTTCATTTTTAAAGAACAGATAAAAAAAGCCTGCATTGCTCTTGTGCATTACACAAGACTGAGAAAGCAGCTCTGTACCTATCTGTGCTGTGAAGACCTAATAGTTAAAATTTCCAGTTACATGCCGGCCCAGGAATTTGCTAACATAAGTCAAAAGGTAAACATGCTATTTTTACTTAATTTATTTAAACGTGTATTTTTATTTAAATACTAGCTTTTTAAAACTATTCTCTTAACATTTACTTGTTCCCCTTGTTACATTTGACTATAACGTAGTGGTCTGAATATTTGTTTAAAACGAAACATTTTAGGGGCGCCTGGGTGGTGCACTCGGCTAAGCGTCTGACTCTTGGTTCCAGCTCAGATCATGATCTCAGGGTCGTGAGATGGAACCTCATGGAGCTCCCCATCAGTGCAGAGTTTGCTTAAGACTCTTTCTCCCTTGTGCAGCCCCGGTGACTCAGAGGTTTATCGCTGCCTTTGGCCCAGGGCCTGATCCTGGAGACCCAGGATCGAGTCCCACGTTGGGCTCCCTGCATGGAGCCTGCTTCTCCCTCTGCCTATGTCTCTGTCTCTCATGAATAAATAAATAAAATCTCTATCCCTCTTCCTTTGCCTCTCCCCCACCCCATTATCTCTCTCAAGCACTCTCTCTAATAAATGAATAAAATCTTAAAAAAAGAAACATTTTAAAATTTTAATTAATCATATGATCTTTTCCTTATCAAATGACCAATTTTGGTAACCTCTATTTGCAATATTTCATTTTTAGGAAAGGTCTTTAGGAATACAAGGACACTGACAGATCCCCAAATAAGTGTGAAATGCAATTTCCATTCTCCTCCCAAAATAGAGGAGTTCATGGAAGTATGAGTAAATTCCTAAAAAAAAAAAATCATAAAACTAAAAGAGAATTCATAAGAATGTGTTCAAAATTATGAAATTTATCCATAATGACTATTTTGGCAGGCTGTGTAGGAGCATTTTGTCTCCTACCTAACTGATCCACCATTGAGATAATATGGAGCAAATTATACTTGAATAATAATGAAAAAAGATTATATGGAGAGATTACTAAAGACAACAAAAACTGTGGGTGCTTTCATAAAGACCACGTGAGACATTGCTCTTCTGCACTAGTCTTGGCTGAATTCATGCTACTGTTTGCAGTCTTTTGAGGTACTGAAGAGTAGGACCTGCCATAGGTCAAAAATTAACAGGCTGCTTGGGTTGGACCTGACTAGCTGACCAATGATTTTCAGTTCCTGATAAACCCTTACCAAAATGACAGTAAAGGAAGGTGAGGGGGCATATAAATTCACAAGGACAGGAAGAAAAGGAGAGCCATCAGTGGAAAGAAAATTTCTAACACTTTCCAAAAAAAGAGAAGGGGCCAGCAAATTGTTAAGCAATTTAAGCGTAGAAAAGCTTAGTGGTGGGCTACCCTGTAAGAATGTATCTCAAGAAGGAGAGGCCATTTGCCCCCATAAGACACTGGACAGGTTCAGGACTTGAGGCACAGTAAGCTAGAGGGAGACTGACATCAGACTACACAGGATTGAAGGCCTGGGTCTTTCCCTGGAAGCTCCTATCAGCCTATGCACCCCACTCATACCCTACAATCTCCAATAACCTTGCCCGAAACTTCACAACCCAGAGCCCATTTCCTCCTTTGTAAAAATCTCCATTTGTTGTCCACTGCAGCTGTAACAAATTACTACAAATTCAGTGGCTTAAACTTTTACAAATTTATTATCTTGTAGTCCTGGATGACACAATTCCAAAGTGAATGTGACCAAGTCAAACTGAAGTTGTCAGCAGAGCCACACTCCCCTCAAAGGCTTGGGAGTAAATCAGGTCTCTGCATGTCCAGCTTCCAGAGGCTGTCTCCATTCCTTAGCTCCTCGTATTTTCCTCCATCTTCACAGTAAACAAATCCCTGACTCTGTCTCCGCACCCCTGCCCCCACCACAAACACACCACCTTCTGCTGCCTTTGTTACACCTGCTACTCTGACTCTCCTGCTTCTTATAAGGATCCTTGCATAATTATCCTGGGCTCACTATGGTAATCCAGGATAATCTCCCCATCTCAAAACCTTAATTTAATCCTATTGGCAAATGCCTTCATATCACGTAAAGGAACATATTCACTGGTCCAAGGATTAGGAGATGTGGACGTGTGGTGGCTTTATTCTGTCTACCAAATTACCTTGTTAGATTATTGGAAAGATTAAGTGAGAACATCCAAATAATAACAATGATAGCTTAAATTTATTGAGCACTCAAGCTATGCCAAGCACTTCTCTCAATCCCTTAGAGATTCAACTCATTGCAACCTCACAACAACCCTGTGACGTAAAGACTACCATTACCTCCATTTTACAGATGAGAAAAATACAACACAATTACCATGCCTGAAGTCACATTGGATTTAAAATCTTTTCTTTCTTAAAAATTTTATTCATTTATTCATGAGAGACAATAGAGAGAGGCAGAGACATAGGCAGAGGGAAAAGCAGGCTCCCTGCAGGGAGCCCAATGCAGGACTCGACCAGAGCCAAGGGCAGATACTTAACCACTGAGCCACCCAAGTGCCCCCAATCTTCATGCTCTTTAACCACTATGGTAAACACCAAGTAAATTTTAGTTGCTGCATTACTATTATATCACTGCACTGAATTTATTACATAAATCTCATGCCATGAACATAAAAACAAAATAAAATCGAGCCCAATAATTAACATTAGAAATTCTTTAAAAACATTTTATGTGCCTCCTCCTTTCCTGTTTTAAATATTCCTTATAACAACTTTAACTCTTTTTTTTCTTTTTTTTTAAGTAGGCCCCAACACAGGGCTGGAACTCACAACCTCGAGATCAAGACCTGAGCTGAGATTAAGAGTCAGACACTCAACCAACTGAGCTATCCAGGTGCCCCTAAATATTCCTTATACCAGTATAAAAACTTTCCTTCTCCCTACCAGTGACATTTTTGGTTCCCATCCCATATGCTCCCATAGCTCCCTGCACTTGTCTGTACAGTCACTTGTAACATTAGAATAGACTATAATGTCTGCCTCTTTATCTGTCCCTTAACCTGGGAGTGTCTTGAGGACTGGGACTTCTCTATATTCAGGATGGCCTGTAGAGCTTGATCCTCAGGGCTTATTGAATAATGAGTGAAGAAATAATAAACTGCAGTAATTAAAACACCTGGTAGGTTGTTTTGCCAAGGATCTTTAACAAATGCTACCATTTTGTATGCTTCTTAAAATATCTCCATATATTAACATAAAATCAATGAGAAATTGAATAGACTCCAAAATGTTCCTGTTTATTTTGTTTCTGCAATCAACAATAATCAGAGAATGAAAAACATGAACATTTTGTTGTTTTATAGATGCTTCACAAATCAGTATATATTCACTATGGAGAAAAAGAAAACCTTTTCCAAAAGTTCTTTTCTTTTAATAAAATGGCAAATATCTATTTCTAAATACATAGCTCAGGGATAAGTCTACAAAATGTTAACCAATGTATTGCCAAAGGTCAGTATATACTGATGTTCTTATTGTTTTGGACATAACATAATTTAGTTCTTGCCATTCTACTTTGTAATCTACTTCAAACCATCTTGAACAAAGTGAAGAATAATACAACTTTAAATTGATAAAGAAGAAAATCATATTGTACCATAAATATTTATCAGAGACAGAAGAAATAATGAGATCTTTCGGGAAGTAGATAAATCAATTTTGCAGAAAAACCCTTTAGATTTTTATTTCTCCAAAGATTTATTATTATTGAAACAAAGCTAGACAAATAACTTGGTTATCATTTACCCCACTGGCTTTAAAGCCAAAAGAAGGCTAACAAGTGTATTAATAATCACTATGGAAAACGGAAATAAAAGTTAAAGCAGTAATATGTTTTACCAACGATGCTTTTGGCTGCAAGTGTCAAAACTCCAAACTGAAACGACTTTTAAAAAAAGACCTTGATTAAAAAAAAAAAAAGACCTTGATTATAAGTACAGAAATATATGCAGGAGTATAGCTGTTGGGGTGGGGGAGTAAGAGTGAGGTACTCCACGATCATTTAACTCAGCAGCTCAACAGTGTCATCCATGACTCAGATTTTTTTCCCATCTTTGCTCTCTTAGGATATCCCAGTTTCACCTGTGGGTCAGCTTCCTGTATGGCCTACAAGGTGGCTGTTGCAGTTCCAACATTACATCCAGACAGGAAAACGTCTAAAACAGAAGCAGCTTCCTATGTGTGTTTCCTTCTTCCCAGCATAGGAGTCAGTTCTTGAAGCCTTGCAGCAGCAAACTCGTATTTTAGAGGCCAGATGTGTGTCTCACAGCCAGTCCTGAATCAATGAGGACAGGGAAGAAGGGGGAGGTAGGCAAGAGCAACAAGACACATGACTGGATGACTACCTTGCTTTTTCCCCTGGCCTGGGAAGGAGGTCACTCATTTTTACAAAGGGTCATTTCATGAACAAAACTGGTTTTCTCTTGGCATAGAGAGAGAGGGGATCCATGTCTTATAGACAGTAATGTTCAAAACATAAACGAATGGTATCAGAAGAGTCAGCGCTATTATAGGTCGAATTAGGAAGTACTGAGGAGGTAGGATAAGGGAGCAAAGGTTCATATACACATATATACAGCTGTGTTCACAAGAGAAGGGATTAACATTCCATTTTATAGATGATCAATAACAAGAAACCATTCATTTTCTTAAAAAGTAGCTAAACATACTAACAAGTTTACGCTAGAAAACATTCAAATACTTGAGTGTATACAAACACATCCATGAATGTGTATGTGAATAATAATATATAGATAGGAGTGAGATAAGAGATAGAGTTGGATACACCAAAGCGAGGTAGTCATTCAAACCAAAATCTCTCAGATATAATAATTTTTCATCAAATATGCAGTCTACAGACATGGAAACAAAATTGACTGTTTCAAAAGTCAAGAGCAGAGTTAAACTGCTAAATCTACTACCTACCCTTAAGTATTAACACTCTGAAAAAGATGAAATCCAAGAACATGTGCACCATAAAGGAGCATGCATGCGCGCGCGCGCACACACACACACACACACACACACACACAAACACACACACAAACAAGTTGTTCCTTATCTTTCTCTAAAAAGTGTCCTACCAGAACAAAGAGCAGTTATAGAAACGAGAATTAGCAGGACTTTGTAAGATCTGGCTGCCACTGGGTGTTGAACCCCATCTAATCTCTGATTCCTCTAAATGGGACAATTTTCTTTTTAAACGGATATAAATAAGAATCATGTGAGTACTTCTCTATTACTATTGCTGATATGTTCCAAGGCACCAACAACCACTGCCTCATAAATCATCCCAAAATAGAGGTAAAAATCAGTAGAAGAGAGAATCTAAGCAAAGATTCATGTAATTACAAAAAAAGATTTTTCAATATATATTTCAGGTTGAACCAAACCTGCAAATAGATTTCCTTTTGATAACAGTAGCAGAAATGTGCATATAAGTGATGAGGTGATGGAAGGTGCTCATTTTATCACCTTTAAATAAATGAGAAAGGAATATTTTAGGAATAATAATGTAAAGAAATTAAAACATAATAATGAACTTTAATAACTTTAATAACTTTAATATGACCTTTCCCTCATTGCCATTTTTCTTCTAGCCAAAATCTGCATACAGCTTGTCTCTATTGAAGGGTCATTAAGTTCATGTCACAAACATCCCTGAATATATATTATCATTACCATGTATTCTCCTTCTGTCTCCTTCTTCCCCTCTTCCTGCATACATACTTATACACACACCCTGATCAATCCATCCACTCATCTTTGACTCTTGGTCTGTCTATATTTCTCTCTTTTGGTCTTCTCATTTCTCATTTTTCCCTTTTTTTTCCTTTATATTTTCCAACACTAATAGGGTTTAATGACAGTGAGGATTCTTCCTTTACCCACTGCCTTACTCTTAAATGCCAACAGGCAAGGAAAGATCACTAAACATTTGAGAAAAGCTTCCAACATAAATGTAGGAGACTAAAACAAACCGAAAAGGAAACGTGGAGAAAACAGAAACAATGAAGGAAGTAGAGGAAACTAAGTTGATGTAGAGAAATAGAGAAATGCAGATATTGACTACAGATGGTCCCCAACTTATAATGGTTCTACATATATATTGTTTTACTTTATGATGGTGCAAAAGCGATAAGCATTCAGTAGAAACTATACTTAGAATTTTGAAAATGAATCTAATAAATTACAGAAAATATTTAAAACTTTACTATAAAATAGAGCTTTGTGTTGGATTGATTTTGCCCAACTGTAGGCTACTGTAAGTATTCTAAGCACATTTAATATGGCCTAGGCTAAGTTACTGATATTCAGCAGGTTATGTGTATTAAATGCATTTTTGACTTAACAGTATTTTCAATTTGTAATAGGTTTACCAGGATATAATCCCACTGTAAACTGAGTAGATCTGTGCATAAAATTAGAACCAAGTATTTTAAGTATTTTTAAAAGGAAAAAAATAAAAAATTAAGAAAGAACTCTAGAAATAGAAAATATATTGGCAATTAAAATTTCAACAAAGGAATGGGAAGATAAAATTGAGGAAACCTTGAAAAAGCAGAAGAGATAAAGACATGGAAAATATGGAAATAAAGATAAAAAACACAGAGGAACATTAAAGAAAGTTGAGGAGCAGACCCCAAAAAAGGAGTTGAAGGAACTGAAGAAATATTATCAAAGATGTAATACAAGAAAATCTCCTAGGATGGGAGCCTCTACACTAAGAAAATTTGCTGCAAATGCCAAGTCCAAGAGTTATTTTATAAAGTTTATTCCTAACCACATCATTGTAAAATTTCAGAACTTCAAGGATAAAGAAAGTTCTGAAAAGCTTCCAGAGATACAGAAACAGGTTATATAATGAGTAATTATAATCAGGATACTAGATTATTCAAAAGCAATGGATACTGTAAGACTACTGAGTAATGTCCTCAAAATTATAAGGAATAATGAATTCTAAATCAGAATTCCATATTTTCTCAATCTATTATTTCAAGTGAGAATCAAATCAAGTTATTTTAGACATGCCCAGACTCAAAAAAAAAACTTTAAACACAACTTTTCTTTGGCTGCCAGAAGAGTGTATGTCTTAAAATAAAAAAAAAAAAAAAAGGAGATATCAAACCTGCAGAGAATATGGATCAAGCTCAAGAAAAAAAAAATGGACCCAAGAAAAGACTCCAGGAATGGGTCAGGAAACGGGAACGGATAAGTCACTGATAATTTATTTTATGTTTGACCACTTGAGAAAATTACTGAAAGCCATGAAAAGTGTTCTAAAAAAAATTGTTTTAAATAATTGATATATAGTCAAAGAAAAGCTAATGGAAAAAAATTCATAGGCAATTTTTAACTCTAGGAACAATAAACAGTTGTAGAAGGAAAAACATATATAGATATAATGATATAATCACTGTAAATATTAATTATTGATGCAAACAAAAATTGTAAAATGGCTATACTGAGACATTATGGAATAAGAAGATATCAGAGAGATAAATACTAATATAGCATGCATTCAACAGAAACTGTCTAAAACTGTTAAGTGAATGAAGAAAAGTTAAAGTGTATTATTTTAAAATATGGTAAATACATAGATTATAAAGCCATACTGCCTAATTTTGTAATTATGAAATAAGAATTAATTCTTAATTAAGAATTAAAAAAAACAACTCCTCATTGATAACAAAAGAAAAATGTGAGAAAGAAAAGCAGGATAAAATCAGCATTCACTCAAATCCAAAAGAAGCAGTCAATATGGTCATTTTCAAAAGAAAATCTTGGCAAGCAGTATGGTCTCTACACTTGGCTATTTTCCCTGAAAAGCAGCAGAACATGTCCCCTCATCAATCACTCTCCCTCTCCCCGGAATATTTCTTTGGAATACATTCCAAAGATCAAGTGTTAAAATCATTTAAATATTATATTCAGATATTGTGAGGTTAGTTTTTGATGAATTTTAATCAGGAATTTTAATCAAACCTTCAGAAATTGCTGCATTGTCTTTGAGAAGAAATTATGCATTCTAACTAGCTGTTAAGTCTATTTAACTGTTACTATGGAGTATTAAAAAAATCTAAATTTAAAACATCTGCAAAATACAAAAACACCCTAAGAGAATCAGCAAACGAGAAACAATTTTAACTTCTATGTATCAAAGAAAGTTCCTTTCCTGCAGGATCTGGGCCATGGGAGGTAAATACTGATTAATCATATACTTATGTTAATTGAATGATGAATTACGTACTCTAAAGACTATGCTTATATTATAAACAATAATTTACACTTATGCATGGTTGACAAATGTCTGATTTATTAAATCAATAAATGCTCTTATAAATTGTGTATGAAAAGATTTTATATATATCAGTTTACAAAGAACATATTGATTTAGTGAACTACATAAATATATGCAAATGTAACACTTAGTCAAGACTACCCAATAAAGAAGTAGCTATATAGATTTTGTGCAAATTATGAAACCCTTGAGTAATGATTTCATAAGCAAGATATATGACTTCCAGTATATGGAAACTGCAGAAATCAATCACTGTATGCAACTAACATAACAATGAACTATTAAAATATGAATTAGGAAATGTTCAGATTAACCAAAATTTATTTAAATAAGAGCGCTCTGAAAGCACAAGGTATTTGACAAAACAAAAAGTACTGATGCTGTTCTTTTTCTTATTATTAGTAATATTATTATTATTGTTTCCATTTATTGTGGATATAGTTCCAAGCTCTCAATTAAATATTTGTGTTTGTGTGAGTTTGTTGTAACAAGTTACTATTTCTAAGTAGAAATTAGAGAGATTAAGTAACCACCCAAGATCATGAAGAGCCTAGACTCAGACCAAAACTTTTAGACTCAAAACCCTCGTCTTAACCACTAAAATTATGAAGCAGGCTTGTTTCTGACATTAACCATCACAAGAAGTTTACAGTCAAAAGGTTCCAAGTGTAACCCAATGGAATAGGGAGAGAGTTAAATGATTTTCAGGGAAATGAAAATTGACACCAGACATGAAAAGTTTTGGATCCCATAAACCAACTATTCAGAACACACAGTTCCTAAAAATATTTAAGAAAAAATATTTAAAACCCAATAAAAGACATATATGCAAAAAATATAAAACTTCACAGAAACAAAGTTCTAAACTTTCAGTAAACTTAAAAAATGTTCCAACTCATTAATAATTAGTAGATGCAAATTAAAATAACAATGGGATATGATTTAACACTATAATATTGATATGAATTTTTTTTTATATGAATTTTAAAATATAACATAAACTACTGGCGAGAATGGAAGAAATGGTGGCTTTCATTTTACCTGAAGTATGACACAAACAATTTAAGAAAGCAATTTTGAATATTAGCCTAGCTTAATCCAACAATTCCACTTTTAAAATATGCCCTAGAGAATCTAGTTTAAGTATATAAAGAGACATACAAATATGCTCAATAAAACTAATACCTATATTAACTTGAAATAACCACATAATAGTGGAATACAATAATTCTACTACAATGAAACTGATATAAAATAATCCAAAGGTTTAAAAGTGCATACATATCATATTTTATGGAAAAGATGTATTTCTGGCATGTTGTATTCAAAAATATGTGTGGAAAGTAAATAATTCAGGGTCTTCATTTTGAACATCAAATTATTTTTTTAATAATTTTCTTCAAATTACACACTTCTTCAGCACTTTGAAACACACCCAATATTAAAGAATTCTTTAACAATTATGCCATGGAGACACCACAATGTGACCAACAATCCCAAATTTATCTATTTTTCCAAATATCAGGGATCTCTGAATAAAGATCGTAAATCAAAACTAAAAATCAAGAAGGTAAAGCTTAAAAACACTTTTCTCAGCCCAAACCACAAATAATTTATCTTGAAGATTTAAAATTCAGTGAATCTTAAAAATTTAAACATTCCAAAAATATCTGTCTAATCTAAATTCCTACCACCTTCCTCAATCCTCTTTTCAGAACCTAATGAGGCATTTCACTTATATTTCTCAAACGTATAAGCTCTTCAGTTCCCAGTGCCTTTGCATACGCTCTTTACTTTTCTAAAATGTTTCTATCTAATCTTCCTGATTGGGTGTACCCACTTCATTTTCCAGAACCTTCTGCCATCAGAACTTTCCCAAACTGCTGACATTTCCCAACAAACTGCAGACCTCGTCTCAATGCTAGTTTCTCCGAGTGCCAGTAATAATCATTTCAGTAATTATTACTCTATCTTATGGCTACATTTTTACCTGTTGGTTTTCTTTAACTGGACCATCCATTACTTAAAAGCAAAGATGCTGTGTCTATTTATCCTTGAAATCACTGTTAGAGAATCAGACTTAACAGATACACATGTGTTGGCTGAACAAAATGAGTATCGTGCTTAACGAATGCAAAGAGGCAGGGAATGAATGTATGGTTTTAGGAAATTTAAAATAGCTACCTTCCCAGATAATAGTGAAACCATAAGTATAAGTTAACCATAGGGGTTGATAATTGGAATGTAAGTTAATTTATTATTATTTATCATCATAAGCATTATTGTTGTTACCATTATTACCTCTGGTTTGAATAATTACTCTATTTCAACTTGAAATTTTTGTGACACCAACACGAGCAAGCTCTCCTGATCATCAGCAATTTAAAGAGTTGTGACAATAACCTTGATTCATGAACCCTATGACTCTTCACCTCTCAAGCCCTTATTCAACTCAAGCTTACCAACATCGTCCAGCACTTACTGTGACAGTCATATTGCAGCAGGTAAGAAAGTGAGCTCTGGAGCCAGTCTGAAAGTTCAAATCCCCATCTGCCACTTCCTACTCATGTTACCTGGGTCAGGTCATTTAATCTCTCTATGTCCCAGTTTCCTAATCCATAAAATAGATAAAACAGTGGTACCTAATTTAACATACTGGTCTAAGTATGAAATGAATTAATACATAAAAACTATTTAGAGTGGTGCCTAAAATATAGTCAGTGTTCATCAGCTATTATGTATCATTGCATTTATACTTTTACCTATAAAGTTTGAATTACTTATTTTACAAATTACCAGTAGTACTTGCCATGAAACATACTAAAATGTCTATACAGGGGCACCTGGGTGGCTCAGTGGTTGAGCATCTGCCTTTGGCTCAGGTAGTGATCCCAGGGTCCTGGGACTGAATTCCACATTGGGCTCCCCACAGGGAGTCTGCTCCTCCTTCTACCTATGTCTCTGCCTCTCTGTCTCTCATGAAAAAATAAGTATTTTTTAAAACAATAAATTAAAATGTCTATACAACAGGCAATGTTAGTTGCCTTATAGTGTCCTTTCTTCCTTCTTGAAAAAAAAAAAAAAGTCCTAATTTTTTTGGAGTATCCAGTTCTCTTGCTTCCAAGACTTAAGAGTAAGATGGCTCCATCCTTAGCTCCAAATTGGCCCAATAAGAATGAAAGAAAGGATGTGAATTCCTGGCTTACGTGACGGATTTTCCCTCACTCTTTCTGTTAAATCTGAACAAGTAAGCAGGCAAAATACCAGTTGTTAATGGCAGGCATCCTGAAAGCAGGAGGAAAAGCAACCTTACGATGAAGCCTATATAACCAGTTTCTTGATGACATCACTTAGCCTCTGACTGCGGCTTCCTGCAGTTCTCATCTTGCATAATAAATGTCCTTCATATTTAAGCTAGTTTGAGTCCTAGTGTTTTATTATTTTCTGTCAAAATATCATAAATGAGGCAGAAGCAGTGTGTATGGTGTTGCAGGTAACCTGGCTGAGACAAGGATACCATCCCTGACATGATCACAACAGACTACCACCCAGGTAAAGAACAAACTTTGTTTAAGGTTAATTCTCTATATGCTGCCCACAGTGTTATAAAATACTGTATCCATAAAAGACTTGCTAGCCCCAAGAATTGGTAAAAGGTGAAAGATTCATACAATCTGAAGAGAAATCAGGGCACTCTTAGCTCCAATAATTGGGAAATAGTATAGAAATAGTATACTGACCTCTCACCACTGATACAGAAACTCTTGATCCCCAATTACCGCTACCAAAAAGTACTTTGTAAATCCCAATATTACCCTGTTCAGGGCTGGCTAGCGTTGTGTATTACACCAACCCCAACAAATTTATAGTGCATATTCATTTTAGTTGTTGCCAAAATACTTTACGTGTCACGAAAATATTCACCAAGTGTAATACTCTGACACCTTACAGAGGTTCTCACACATTAATCCTCTCAGGATTCCCCTGGGATTCAAGTCAAAATACAGATTTCCAGGCATCACACCCAGCAAATGGGATTCAACTGTTCTGAAGTGGCACACAGAAATCCACATTTTGCATGCACTTTAATAATTCTGATGCAACCAAACCCTGAACCACATTTTAAGACACCGTGCCTGAGACCAACTTAAAAAAATATATGAAGGAAATGCTGACCAATGGCAACATTACAAGACACAGGCAGCTCCCTCATTATGAAAATCAAATCCTAGCCCAGTCCCACAGACATTTTTTAAACATATGCATTTTTAGTTCCTCTGATAGTTATCTCCATACACTTAGATCTTATTGTATCACCTCTACATTGTTTACACTGTATGTACAGAAACTCTATTATTTATTTTTCAATTGGTATGCACCTTAGTGTCTTAAAATAATATACCTAGATCATCATTTCTTAGTCCACTGATTTTTGTCCATAACCTGACGCTCCACTACACTTCACAGCTGAGCTAGATATTACAGAAAATAGTCCCTAGATGTTTGGCCAAAAGGTATCACCTACATCCTTTTCATCTTTCACTCCTACGATCACACATTCTCCTGAGCCATGACAAAACAGAGTAACTGTCTTAATCAGTAAACTATTTCTGAGAGTAATAAAAGTACTTGCTTTAAAACTTCATTTTCAATAATTTATCTCTACATAATTATGTTTCCAATTTTTATATGCTTTATTGCAGCTTTCTGATTTTAAAAAGAAAATGAGCCCAGTTAACTAAAAATAAGTCAGTCATCTTTATCAAATTAGTATTTTTCTTTTCTCACTTGTGTGACACATTAAGAAATGGCAATTAAAAGAGAAGCAAGCTAATTAGCTACCGTGGTTGCTTTCCTATAATCAAGTAAGGCACATAGATGCAGAAAAACTCCGTCTCACTCACATGTAAAAAACCCTTGATTTACTCTGGAGTCTGAAAATTCATCAAAGCGTAACACAAACCCAAAGCAAGGCTCCCCTACAGTACCAGTCATGACAATAATTACAATTTTAAAGTATACATTTTTTAATTTTTAAAACAAAAACGTCCACTGGGGGCTCCTGGGTGGCTCAGTGATTGAGCCTCTGCCTTTGGCTCAGGGTGTGATCCTGGGGTCCTTGGATGAAGTCCTGCATCTCCGCAGGGTGCCTGCTTCCCTCTGCTTATGTCTCTGCCTCTCTCTCTGTCTCTCATGAATAAATCAATAAAATCTTTAAAAATATACAAATAAAAAAATGTCCACTAAAACATTTTCCACTGTGTGCATTAGTGTCAACATGTATTGAGAAGATAATCGGGATGGCAATAAAGGCACTGTGCTGGCAGTTTGCAATTGTCCATTTGTAAATGTCATATCCACCCCATATGCAGTTTTCAAGTTTTCACTCGATTTTGAAGGAAGCAAATTATTAATCATTAGGTAATTCTAAATCTGAAAATTACACTGCTCTAAAGTAATCTTGCAACTCTGCACACAGATCAACAAACCCAGGCTAACAAAATCATTCTAAACAAACCATTTTTCATGTTTCTTTTAAAGCAGCACTGTCCAAAATAATATATTATAAGCCACATGTAATTTTAAATTACCAAGTTAAAAAGATAAAAAGATAAAATCAATTTTAATAAAATATTTTATTTAGCCCCATATATCCAAAATAGTATCATTCCAGTATGTGATCATTATGAATATTATTAATAGGTTATTTTACATTTCTTTTATTATACTAAATCTTTGAAATATGGTGCATAGCTACATTTCAAGAGCTCAAAAGCCACTTTTGGCTAGTAGCCACCCTATCTTAAGAAGTGAGCATTTAGGGAGTAATGATTAAAATAAAGTGAATAACCATGTGCTCACTTAGGTATTAATACCTTGGTCAGGGTAGCTTTTCAAAGAAGGTAGAAAAACAGTATTTTCTGATTATGATCTGAAAGAAGACAGTTAAAATGGTCTTTATGCGACAGTTGGTGATCCAAATCTACGTATGCCAAGGAGAATCACTGTGGTATATAGACATAAGAGCCAGCCACAGAAGTCAGTAAATATCAGTTCTCCCATTTAGAAGAAGGACTTTGAGGTACCTGAAGTAGGCCAGGCTCTTCAGCCTAAGGCAGATTTGACACTCTAACTGTGGAATGTATACCCAGAAGACAACTTCTGGTAACAGGAAAAGATTTACTGCAAGTTAAGACGGCAAGATAAATAAATGTTAAATAAAGCTCAAAATAACAACAACGAAATCAATTATTTCAATACATTATCAATTAAATCTTAAATCTTGCCTTATGAAGTAGGTACTTTCTCCTAGAAATCTTGTCTAAATTAGAAAAATAATGTTCAAAGAATGAATGTTCAGGGTCACCTAGTGAGCTCAGTCAGTAGAGCATGGGTCTCTTGATCTCAGGATTGTGGAGTTTGAGCCCCAAGCTGAGTACAGAGTTTACTTAAAAACAAAACAAAACAAAAAAAAGCAAAGAATGAATGTTCAGACTGTTATAAAATGAGGTGATCTAACATATAACCTTTCATATAAGAAAAGGAGAAGTTGAGATATACTGAAACATCTAGGGACATCAATATTTTTACTGCAAATTTGTTATTTCCTATTGAAAATTTACTACAAGTGTATTTAAATTTACTCTTATAATGACTGCATTGCTGTTTCTCACTGAGTTCCATCAATGATAGAGGCTGAAAACCCTGTGTATTTTTACTATGCCAATGTTTGAAGATATATATATATATGATATATATGAATATATATATATGAAAATATATATATCATATATATGAAGGAAGCAATATATATATATTATATATATGAATATATATATATGAAGATATATATATCATATATATATGAAGGAAGCAAATAAAAATATGTGGCTTATATATATATTATATATATATATATTATAAAATTAGCAAGCACTGTAATGTACCTAGTCATATCTGCACAACCAAAAGGCGGAGTACCTAAACATTAACAAAGCCATTGCAAGAGAACATCCTTGCAAATCTGACCCCTTTTATCTAAGTACCAGTGGAGGTTCCAGCTTCCTTCCTCTGCTTCATTATTCTCACTTTGTTCAAAAAACAAACTCATTCAAATGAGTTTTCTCAGATTTCAATATTTTAATAGGTCCAAGTAAGATGTGGAGTAAAAGTAAGAATTGTAATGAAACAAGCAAATTATTAAAAAAAAAAAAAAACTAGAGAGCTTGCGTGCAAGCAGAATCAAGACAATCCCATCAACAAGGTCATACTCTCTAAACAGTCAAGTGCTGCTGAAAAACACAGAATTCCAAGGATGCTGTCCAAGGTAACAAAGTGTTTGATTTGGATAGTCATGGATGAGGTGCCATAAATACAAGGCTTGGGCAGAGATAGTGGGCTTTGCACTTCAGAATAAAATCTGGGAAAGCTAAATGAGTACAGTATTACCCAGAAAGAAATCTCCCGAGTTGAAATGCAAAACTAAATAAGCTTTTCCTAATTTTACTCTTCTACTAGTTTTTTCATACTAGTTGCCTGGCAATAGAGGGAAGTCTAAGCTCCCTGCGTATCTTGCATAGCTTTACATTCACCAAATCCATGAATATAAACAAGCAGACTACAATTTTAATTTACTCTCATCTTTCAATGGTTTCCAAGATTAAAATTAAGAAATCTAAGTCCATTCATTCGGGCTTGTTTTCTACAATAAGCAAAAAGATTGGTTTCTAAAAATTAAAAGGCAAGAGAGAAGAGCTTATGTTTTAGATTTGTTTTCCCCTCCAAGAAAAATTATGTGCTGTGAAAAAAAAGTCCTGAAGTGAGTAAGAAAGTGTGTCTTGCACACCATGTGTAGCCCCTGCATGGGCATAGGCTGTGTGACCCAGGATAAATTCTTTCTCTCAATCTCAAGCTCCCCACCTATGTGACATAGAAGATTGCTCCAGCTCAGATGCTGAATCTGGGACATTTCTGGCTTCTAAGAACAAACTGGAATAGAAAAGGCAACAAATTTATTTCCTGAGCACTGTAAACTTTTTTAAAGATTAATAACTAAACATTATTTATTATTTATTTTATTTGAGAGAAAGCGGGAAAGAGTGCGTGGGTGCACAGAAGCGGCAGTGTGCAGAGGAAGAGAAAGACCCCAAGCAGACCCTGAGCTGACTGCAGAGGGAATCCTGAGACTCGACCACACAACCCTGATATCATGACCAAAGCCAAAACCAAGAGTTGGATACTTAACCTACTTTGGAAGCTTAACCTACTGAGCCACCCAGGCATTCCAGCACTGCAAACTTTCAAAGAGAAATGAGAGAAATGAAGTTGGAGCAGCACTTGAAACAATGAGGGACTTAGGGGTTATCTAAGCCAACAATATTAAAATATCTACTAAAAGCTTTTTTTCCTTTTTCTTTTCTTTTACTTCCAGTATTATATTAGTTTCAGTGTTATATTAGTTTCAGGTGTACAATATAGTGATTCAATACATTGCTCAACACTCATCATCTTAAGTGTACTCTTAATCCCCCTTCATATGTCTCACCTTCCCCCCAATACCTCCCCTCTGCAACCACGAGTTTGTTCTCTGTATTTAAACCAAAACTTTTTAAAAGCTCATACTTTTAAATTCATTTTCTCTTCACTAAATGCTATGAAATTAGGATTTCCTTATAATACACTAATTACACAAAAAGTTCCTGTAAGACTTTGTCGTGTTTATATCATATTGTTTCCTAGTCTCTCATTTTCATTACATTTATGGTATAATTGAGGTGGTAAAGATAAAGGAGGAAAACACTCCCTAGAAAATTTCAGTTTTCTGAAAACAGAAACAATAACAGATTTTTTTTAGAGAGAGCATGCACGAGCAAATAGGGGAGGGGTAAAGGGAGAGGGAGAGAGAGAATCCCAAGCAGGCTCTGTGCCCAGTGCATAGCCTGACGCAGGGCTTGATACCAGGACCCTGAGATCATGACCTGAGCTGAAATCAAGAGTTGTACACTTAACCAAATGAGCCACCCACGGGCCCTTACAATAACAGAATTGTTAAGAGAATTAAAGCTCAAAACCTGAAAATGTTAATTCAAAGTGTGTGAGACTTGTGTATGAGGTGTGTGTGTGTGTATGTGTAACTGTCTACAACATGTAAACATCTAATAAATGTTAACCATTTTTAATGTCACTGCTCTCTTTCTTGATACTTCTCTAAATTATAGTCAACTTTAAAAATCAAAGGTATCACTCAAGGCAATGCAGTTTCTCCTTTCTTTGAAACATTGCTGATATATGTAAGTCAGTATCACACAACACTCACCTGCTTACATCAAATTTCTTCATTAAACTAAGTTTTATTAACTCTGTCCCAGTTTTCTTGAAAACAGGGATGTTGTTGTTAACAATTATATCACATTTTCCACAAAAGCACTAGAAATATTTCACTGACTATCTTTAGCCTGATTGCATAATGAAATCTAGCACATTCATTGTGCTGTTACATTCCTAGCAGCCCGCCAAGTGCCTGCCACACAGTAGATGTTAATAAAAACTTACAGAATCAATAAATTAGAGATGTAGTCCATTATTCTTTTTAAGTAAGCTCTCCCCAAATGACAGTATTTTTCTTAAAAAGTAAATTAAAATCAAACTTCAATCCCTATATTAAGAATATTTTAAAAGTTCCAAGTCTTAAGGCAAACAAATAAAAATAAATTTTTAACTAAGAACAAATTCTTTTAGAACAAAGTCTTAAAGCAAATATTAATTAGACAAACGTAAAAACAGAAGTTTATTAATGACCTCCCATATTTGACATAAAATCTTCAAAAGAAAATTTTGTAAGGTCTCCAGATGAGTATCTTTTTAACGAGACATTATTGCATTCATTGAAAAGGCCTATTATTCAAACACTAATGTCTGGCACGAAGACAAAGACTTTCAAAGGCTTGCAACACAGAAACTGCTAGATCAATGGGCTGAACACACAGGTAGTCATTCATGAAGATTCAGCAGCATCTCACCCGTGGAGAGCACCAAGTGAGGTGCTATGCAAAACACCACAAAAATGAAATAGGTAAGACAGGTTCTGTTCTTAAGATAGGGAAACTCTATGATGCCATAATAAATTGTGCGACAGATAACTAGTTTTTCAACCTCTCCTCTTTTCCCTTCAATCCAATTAGGATCAACACAGGAACAGTAATTCCTATCAATAATTAAGTAAGCACTCATTTGCCATATTTATAAGTTCACTACAATATGGTCATTTATTCCTCCCCACAACCTAGTGAGGAAAGTCATTACTGCCATCATTTCACAGTCTAGATATGAGACTAAGGAAAGGAAAGATGAAATAACATGCTAAGGTCTGAAAGGTAGAGAAAGAACAAGACAGACAGATTTTGAAATTCTGAAGCCAGGAGTGAGAAAGTAATTCTAAAATCTTACTCTCTGACCATGTCTTTGTTTCACTTTCCCAATCCTAAGGAAGTGCACAAATGTCAGCTGCCCTAACGTCATACCCCAGGGCATCTCCCCCTTGAGGCTTTCTTCTGAGAGATGGACACAGAATTCCAGGTAGGTGTTGCCAAGGTGGGGTATATCAAAGGAACAGAGAACAAACAGCAGATTCCCTCAGACCAAGGCATTGGACAGTTTTGTTCTCCAAGGCTGAGAATAGAGCCTGAAATGCCCTTAACATTATTTGGTGCTTCAATTACTTCTACAGGAGGCTTAAAAACACCTGATACTATATTAACAATAACAAAATTTCCTACTAACTCTTGTTAAATAAAGTGGAGAGAGAAATGGGGTGAGGAAAAGAGCAGTACTATAGCAATGATGTTTGGGATTTATATGTGTATTTATATACACATGTATACATATATGTTTGTATATATGTATACATACATATGTATTTATATATATTGTACACATACATATATATTTATATATTTTTTGAGAGGATTTATATATATTTATATACATATTTTGGGATTTACATATATATTTAAAAAAATTTTTTTAGAGAGTTAAGAGTTAAGAGATGTCAGAAACAAGGGTGTTATTTACTGGATTCTTAGTTTGGAATGAAAGAGGGTTTTCTGACAGAATAAATTTACGATACTTTTTAGAAAATAAAAATGTGTTAGAGAATGAAATAACAAAATGAGAAATCACGACCATTGTCACTTTGACAGGCAGGTGTGAATTTTAAACGTACTATTGTTCCAGACACCACCAATAAAGTCAGAATTTACTGAGTTAAATGATTATTTTATTTTCATGTTTTATCAGTGATCACAGATCAAGTTATTTATTGTCACAAAAGACTAGGTCTAATTATGGCAGTTGTATGATTATGTGTAATATGTACTTTTCAAAAATTTTAATGCCCTTTCTTAGAGAAATTAAGTAAGATTTAATTTAAAATTAAAAGGCGATGCTTTTATTTCTAAAAGGGCCAAATTTAAGAACAATTAATAAAGATGAATACATTTTCATCAGGTTTCAAATTCTATTCTGTGAATCAGACCCCAAGTTCAGGGAAGCTGCTGCTATATTTAAAAGGTCAGTTGTCAAAACAAGAAAAAAAAGTATTAGTTTCTGTTTACTAGCTGAAACAATCACAACTCCACAATTATACCCATATTTTCATGAGTCAGAGCTATAAAAACAAGGTCAAGTTCTTGAATTTTTTAATAATAAAAGTGGGACATAAAAAGGTTCCAAGTTTCTAAACAAGAAAGGAAGAAGTTCTAAATGTTACGTATAACTGTATTGCTGAACAAAAACAAAAACAAAAATGCTCAATAAGCCCTATCTGTAGCTTCTTAAGCAAGCAAGATCTCCAGATGTGGCTGTGTATCTCTATCTACGCAGAACGGCAAATCGTTTATTTTGCAATCACTAATCAACACATGCTTTAAACGGTCTTTCCAAGCAAACTCTGTCTCTTTAGCAACCTTATAAATTTTCCAGATTTCAAAGGACCCATTCATATTAGTCAAAGTCACTTCAAATCTGATTATTCAAACTGTAAATGTAATTACATAATCACAATGTCATATATTATATGCCATTTGTGGAAACTATGCCAAGGAAAGCAAATTAATATTTATAAAAAGGACTGAGGTAAAAAAAAAAAAAGCATATTCTTTTTATTAGAAAAAATTAAAGGTTTTATCCCTAAATAAGCAAATCACCGTGCTTAGTTTATTTTAATGACTTCCCTCAGTTCACAATTCTCACATCTAATCAACACACCCCACCCAACACATCCAATCAACATTGATCCTACTATTCTGCCCCTGAGTTTTTCTTCAATTCATCCACTTATCCCCATTTTTGTAGCCACTACTGTAACAGCATCCGTTATTAAAATTACATAAAACACTTTCCATCTTATCATTCTACTGAGAAAAAAAAAAAAAAGAGTGAGAAAAAGGGCCAGAGTTGAGTTAACTGAACTCCAGAATTACAATCTATAGCTTGAATTCATATCGGTCAGTAAAAATAAATCACATTTAAAATTAGAACGAGGGTATTCAAACAATGTAAGACTTAGGTTTCAATTATAATACAAATATGTCTCCATTGCACCATCTGGGGAGTTTCCATTGTCTCATAGACACAAAAATTCAGAAACTCCAATATTATCAAAAAGTGTTTTAATGAATACTTAGATGAATCTGGAGTACTACTTGGAGTGTTGTCTAGTAACTACTTCAAGTACAAGAGGTAGGCTTGCTAAGTGTAATGATTATCCTGAGAGAAGGATTTCACTAAATAAAAAAAAAGACAGAGCTTTATGAAATAGTAGCTGAATTAGCATTATTGCATTAATTTAAAACTATATCCATGGGGGGGAAATATAATTTTGAGAAATGATGTCCTGACACAAATATTTGGTTACTAAGTACGAGCAACAGTCAAGAGACTACAAATACTCTTAAAATAAGAAAAAAACAAACATATATTTTAATTCTTACTAATTTAAATACTTGCCTTAAAGCATTGTTTAGTAAATTTAGGTCATGTTATATTATTTCCTTGCAGTTGATCAAGTTAACTCTCTAATTTTACTGCATTACAGAAAAGCAAAACAAAAATTTATGTTTGGAAACCACAGGCCTCTCAAGGAAAAAAGTTTTTATGCACAAACTTATCTCGCCTACCAACTGTGAATGAAACAATCTATGGAATAATCAAAAGCTAGATGGAACTTGGTTTTCACTGTGAAGAAGCTTTATCCTGTTACTCAGAGAACTTTAAGGAGAAAAATCACATCAAGATAAATTATTTTTCCAGCATGGCAGCAAAAGATTAAAAAAAATACCAGCTTTCTTCACCCCAAACTAGTATAATTCTTTTTTTCTGGAAGCTGATTCCAGCACATCTGGCCCTTGGTGTAGCAGAAAGAGGACACATGTTGATGATTTAAGACTCAGTCCCTTTCTTGACCTTAAACCAGTAACCACATCTGAAAGCCTCATTTTTCTCCCCAGAATGCCTACAGCTGGACTTTTAGAAATCGGTATGTATTCAGTCTGGTTTAATTCATTAATTTTCAATGAAAATAGGTTCCATAAGCCATTCATGTCTGTTAATGGAACTTTTAATTACCCAATGGGTGATGTTAACCTATCAAGCATGTATTGGCCAAAGAAAGACAATGAGGGGCCTTGGCTGCATCTAAAAGACCTCCAGTGCGCTAGCAACTTACTACTTCTCAGAATTTGGCCCATTTACAGGCCAGGCAGCATCTGTTCATCTAGGAGACTATTAAAAATATCATGTCTTGGCCCACCTCACATCTACTGAATCTTAATCTACATTCAACAGATGTTCATATAGTTCCTATGACACTCCAGTTTAAGATTTAATGCAAAACACATTTGCTATTTTCATCATATTGATAGTGGAGACGTAACTACAAGTAATTTGGCTAATCTACAAGGGTCTCTCTAGAACCAAGTTTAAGAGGAAGCCTAAGCAGGTGATGTTGTCTTAATGAAGATGGCTGGGCAAACATATGCCTCCTCTGATCTGAGTACCTCTTTACACTCATGCTCTCAAGTCCACCGGGAAACTGGGAAGCACCTATGGAAATGATTACATGGAAAATGTATATTCAGACACTCTGAAATTGGTAAAGTCTTAAAAAACTACTGGTATTGTGATTTCTCTGAAGATTCCAATTCTGCCAAGAGCCATGTCCCTTAGGTAATGGGCTTGGCAAGGGAGGAACCCAACCGGTCAACAATCAATCCTTCCCACGTTCCAGCATTGCAGGCCTTTCTCAATCTTTCATTTACTTGGTCAGCCATTTAACAGATGCTTATTCAACACTACCTATGTCCTGCCATATTATGGATAAGAATATAGTCAGCAGAGAATAAAACAGACCTGACTCTGTCTGTATGGAACTGACATTACCACAGTTCTAAAACAGGTTATCACCCTCTTCCAGAAACACACACAGGAACCAAAGACACCACAGTGTCCTCATTTCTCAAACACAGGGATGTGGAAAAATCTTTCCACTATAGTTCCAAGGAGGCAAAGTTGGAAGGATTTTTTTCAAAGAAACTTTTTTTTCCCTGTGAAACTAAGTAAAATCCTGTTCTAAGTCTTCCTAGCAGGAGGACACATTTTGAATAGATTTACTTGGTACATTTTTAACTTACTAGATAGAAGCTAAAGATCATCTGAGCTAGCACATCTTATATAACACCTAGACTTCTATTCTTTTTCCTTCCGTAAATCCTTTTAAAGAATACCTGACCCCCTGGCTTCTTTTCAAATTTTTTGGTCTCCTTTTTATTTCTTCTAATGGCTTTTCCTTCCATTCAAAGAGAGGGGGTAAAGTGAAAATCTCATCAGGATTAGAGACTGATTATTCTTTGAGGAATGGTCTTTGGCCTCCTTCCTGCTCTCCACTGTGCTGTTCGGAGAAGAATCCCATTTCTATTGAGATTCTGCCGCATATAAAATTTTCAGGTATAATTGTTGGCTTTATCTAAGGCAAAGGGTCATTTTATCACAGTAATAAGTAATGAAAAAATGCTAAGGAATAAGAAGGGGATATGAAGAACCTCCTAGAAGGTAATTTATTTCAGTTATATTTCAATTATAATACACAGATGTTCTAAGATTCCCAGAAAGCCCTGAAAATAGGGAAAGTCTGAGATTAGTACACCTACAGTGCAAGAGTCATGTTGAATTCATTTTTGTTTCCCTGATGCCTATGTCTGCTGGAGTGGTGGGTGAGGAAATCAACTAGTAAATATTTTATACATTTTGGTTCTTGGAGGTTTTCTTATCTAAATCTCCAATTTAGCCATGAAACACGAACTGCTTCATTTATTTACTCATGCGCTTGGAGAAATAACTGCTGAGCACCTGTTGTGTACAGGTACCGAGCTGGACCCTAGGAATGGTAAGCCACAGACATGACACCAAAAGCCCTTGCAAAACTCATGGTCCAGAGAAAGAAATGAAACTGCTCAAATAATCATGTACAAATATGTAAAATGGCATTTGTGATGCAAAGAGAAATCTCTAGTAGAATTTAACCTAAAGAGTGAGAGAAACAGACCGTGTTCCTATATGATACTTAAAACAGTGACCAGAAGCATACACACATAATAAAAAAAGAAATTCGGTGCCACTGATCCAACACAGTGATCATTATAATTATTAATAAAATTATAGGTAATAAAAGCCAGATGCCAAATTACATTATGGAAAACAAATAAGAATATTACTTACTAAAAAGATAAAAAGATACAACTCTAAGTATTCACCAATACCTATCACCACCAACACATTTATCAAGAAAATGATACAAAAATCTTGCTTTTTTATTTTTTCTAGAATAAGCCTTTTTAAGTTTCTAACGTCTCAATTTAAGTACTGATTTTCTTCTTTCAAATACTGTTGGCCAGAATTTCAAATAAAAGAGATTGGATTTCCAGATAAAATTTTGGCCTTTGGTTTAATAACTTTCCAAAAACCCCTTGAATTTTTGACTCAGAAGGATATGACCTATTCTTTTTCATGTCCTACCTGAGTGACAGTTGTGGTGGCAAGCTGGGTGTTTCTGTCCTAAGTGAGAATTAAAACACCCAAGGCTAGAGCAGTAAATCCGAGCACAGATAAGAAGGTTGTGTCCTCAGTGGCTGATCGCCAGCTAAGTTTGTGAAAAGCAAAAGAAATTCCAACAGCTACAGAGTCAGTTAAGAAAGGGGCAAGCAGATGAAGTACAAATGTAGAAATGCTGAAACCAAAGAAGTAACTAAAGAAAAAAAGAAAGAAAGAAAAAAACTAGGAGTAGTGTTGGTAAAACCATGATGAAAAAGACTTTACAAAAAGAATTCACAAAGGAGAAGGAAGCAGATGAGTGACGGCAGAGGGCAAATAATAAGGGGTTAGTGAGTGAATGAGAAATAAGCATAGAAGATTATTTCAAGGGAAAGAGAAAGGGAAATATCTAATGGGCAGAAAGAACTGCTGCTTTGTTTTCAGATAATGTAATCATGGCTGCCTTCCAGTTTCCATCCTTTCAAATTGAAGATTATGGGCTAATCATTCAAGAAATAGAATGGATGCTTTCCACACACATTAAAATATGGTACCTTGGATACCCAAATTTAATTTAAAATTTGGGACAATTTTAAGATAATCTTAAAATAAAACTTTTAAGCTTTCACCCCAGTAAAGTTTGAAGGAATTCTGATTTAATTTTTTTCTATTATTTTTGTTGGTAAGGTAGCTTAAATAGTGACTATAAAGTATTATGAGATTAACTCATAGAAGGAACTGTGGTCTAGTTTGATTCTACTCATTCCTTTGCTACAGTATTTATTTGAAATTAATTAAATGTAATTGTTTTTCCTATCCTCATTTAAAACAAAATCTTTCATCTCCCCTGTATAAGTACCAAATTATGTCCTCTAAGTACTGATGTACAGACTTAATTTCCAAGATTTACATAATTCCTAACAACAAACAACATGCATTCCTTTCATCTAAATCGTGTCTTTGTTCAAAAATAAACAGTATATTCAACTAAAATATATCAAAATAATGCCATGGTAGGGAATAATTTAGAATTCACCCAAATGAAAATTTCTGAAATTTATATTTCTCACAGCAACTATAAATCACAAAAACATTGCTCAAGTACACTAAAGCTTGAAATTTGCATATTCAAAAGTAAATCAACTTGCAGTGCTTCTGGGAATAATGATCCCATATCTGCTGAGTAATTTTTAAGTCAAAATAATTTATTATTAGGAAAAGAGTTTAGAAATAATCCATTACTGAGGCAAGGATACAGATATTAAAAAGAACAAAACTGAACACTAACCAAAGAAAAAAAGTGACTACATTTATTTTTTAAAAGAGCCATAAAAGGAAAGCTTATTGAAATATTTTGCTTTTTTATTGACAATAATAATCATTTATTAATTAGTGCACATTATTAGTATAAACTATAGAATCTATCCATTTGCTTTTAGGAAGTGTGTCTAATAAATATTCAATTAGCTAGTCAGACTCCAAGAGTCATTTACAACGTAGACTCAATATTTCAGGAGGTCTGAATGACTGAGCATGAACATGGACTCGGTTGTTACTTTTTTCATTTTCTAAGCATTGTGGGGGCTGCATGGTCACACATAAAGCTCAGGCTTATCTAAGCACGGACAATTCACAATTGTCAAGACACTAAATTTCTATCCTGGGGAGCTAATTACTACATAGAGTCCATATAAGGAGTCTACACGTGATCCCAGTTTCTGAAAGTTGGAGATCTCAAGCTGTACTATCATAGTTAAAAGCAAGGTTCTTGAAACCACCATAAGGAAATGCCTCAAGGACACCAAACTCATATAAGCAGAGCTGAAACCCCCTCCACGAGAAATGTGGTTCCAAGACCCTCCAAGGGGGTTTTGATCAAAACCAGGAGAATAAACTAAACATAAAAAATATATATTCACTATTGGGCAGCCTCGGTGGCTCAGTGGTTTAGTGCCGCCTTCAGCCCAGGGCACGATCCTGGAGACCCGGGATTGACTCCCACGTGAGGCTTCCTGCATGAAGCATGCTTCTCCCTCTGCCTGTGTCTCTGCCTCTCTCTGTCTCTCATGAATAAATAAATAAAATCTTAAAATATATATATATATATACACATATACTATATTCACTAGCAATTAAACAAATACAAATTAAAATTATGAGATTCAACTTTGCATGTGTGTAATTGGCAAAAACAAAAAAAAATTCGAATATCCTTGTGTGAGTTATGTCATGGGAGTGTTGCCAGATGTGAAAATTGGTGTCACTTTCATGAGGTCAATTTCACAACATGTATCAAAAGACTCAGAATTTTCGCTGTAGGAATATATTATGAGTAAGCAGACAAGCGCTGGAAAATATAAGTCCAAGAATCCTTGTTCACTGTAGGACCCTGAGAGCAATAAAAATATTGAATTGAACAAAGTATGGTTCATAAATGGTCATAATGATTTAGGTTATTGTGAAAAAAGGCTACCTGTAAAATATCACTTAGGAATTTAGGATAATTCTTCTTTATACATAATATATAAAAAAAACGAGAATGTGAGGAGCAAGTATTTACACATGTGTATGTATCTGTGTGTGTGTACATGGTGTGTGTACCAAAAAAAAAAAAAAAAAAGGTTGAAAGAAGACATACTAAACTGTTACATTATCTTTCAGTGCTAAAACTGTAGTTTTACTTTTTTTTAAAGATTTTATTTATTTATTCATGAGAGACACACACACACACAGAGGCAGAGACACAGGCAGAGGGAGAAAGCAGGCTCCATGCAGGGAGCCTGATGTGGGACTCGATCCCGGGTCTCCAGGATCATGCCCTTGGCCGAAGGCAAGCACTAAACTGCTGAGCTACCCAGGCGTCCCATAATTTTACTTTCTTTTTCACATCTTCCTGCATTGTCAAGATTTTTAGAGTAAATATGCATGACTCTAAAATCATGGGCAATACAGATGTGAACACAACAAACCAAACAAGCTTAGAATTCTACAATATTGTCTCAGACTCTGAACATGTTCTTCTATAAATGTGGTTATGTTCTATCCCGAGATCGGCTCTGACCTCCTGAGACAGCCAAAACAATCAGAACACCTGGACAGACTTAATTTCCTAATGGCTTCAGAACAAGGCTTAGATTCAAAATGCTGGCTACATATAATCCATTCTATGCCTGGGGATACTTTCAACTGTAGTGCTGAATTAATAAAAGATGAGAAAACACTGGGGCCATACATACAGCTACTAGCTATTTCCTGTGCTTATTCACATTTTATTTGAGATAGGCCATTGGTAGTGGAATCTATGGTCAGTTGTAATAAATAATTAAAGGCTAGGGAAAAAAATTAAATACTTCATTTAGTATCAACAGATAAATTGGCTTAAAATCCACCAATGGTATTTTAGTTTGGTAATCATCTTGAGAATGCTTAGGTTTAATTTAAATGCAAAATTCCTAACAGCAGTCTCCAATACCCTTACTATAAAAATTTTAAGAGCTGTTCTTTTCCTGGGCCAGTCATTCAGAGGCACAAATAAGAACAATATAAACCACTACTTCAAAGAATTTAAAGTCAAGAAGGGAATACAGGCAGGGAAACCAGTAATTATACATCACTGCTTTAAGTGTTAAAACAAACAAGTATAGGGTGGCCTGGGACTGCGGAG
The DNA here is from genome assembly GCF_048418805.1 of Vulpes vulpes. Classification (NCBI taxonomy): domain Eukaryota; kingdom Metazoa; phylum Chordata; class Mammalia; order Carnivora; family Canidae; genus Vulpes; species Vulpes vulpes. Next base: position 122,970,553 of record NC_132783.1, read on the forward strand.
TAAGTGCCTCTTGGACAGGGTAATGACTGACCAGGTGTGAGAAGCTAAGCCGAACCTTGAAAGATAGTAAGATTTAGTCAAATGATTAGAAAGTAGAGTATTAATTTTTTACCACCCTGTGGAAGGAAGAAAAAGTAATCATAGGGACAAAGAGCATTTCCCATCAATAGGCCTGTTTAATTTTGTCCCAATAGCATTCATTCCTTCACTGAAAAGTTTTGATTATCTACTTTAACTCAGGCACTGTGCTAAGTGAAAAAGGAACAACTGTTCCTGCCCTTAAGGAATATAAAGACAGAGTCATAAACAGAGAATTTTAATTATATGATCACTGTCCTCATGTGGCTGAGTATCAGAAGCTATGGTAACATCTAGGAGAGACATAAAATCTAATTCTGAGTGTCTCAGAGAAAACTTCTTTGAGGAAATGGCATCTAAATTGAAATCAAAGCAGAAAAAAAATTTTTTAAAATGCAAACTAAAAGTAAGTATCAAAAATAAGTGGTGGAGATTAGTGAGTTATGCTCAGGAAAGTCAAGAGATGCTTGATAGCAAAAGGGCTTTAAAAGACCATGAGGAGTTTAGATTTCACCCTGTGGTTAGCGGAGAAACTAGAACGGGCTTTAAGAGAAAGGAGTCATATGATCAGATTTGTACCTAAGAAAGATTATTTTGCTATGGGTGTAATGGAATGGAATAGAGCAAGACTAGATGAGCCAGACTAATCTGGAAAAGGCTTTTAGAATAACGAAAGTAAGAAGTGGTGGTGGTGGTCACAACTAAGGTAGACGAAGTTGTGATGGAAAGTAGCCGCCATTCAGTATCAGTCATTTGACAGGTTTTGAGGAGTTAAAAATCAATACGACTATGGTGATTAATCACATATGTAAGGTGTATGGAAGACAAAGGCATCTTGGATATCTCCCAAGTGTTTCATGGGAGAAAATATGGGTGTCATTCAAAAACACAAGAACTTGGGTGGAGGTGGGAGATGAGACTCATTTTTTCTAACTTAGTTTGGAGATTCTTCAAATGTCCAAGTTGTGATACCATTTAGAAGGCAGGGAGGTAATACGGATATAAGGCAGATCTGAGCTGAAAAACAGATCACAGTGTAGGAACATTAAAAAATGAAGAGTCAAGGATTAGGGAGATCTGGGACATGAAAATATAGATATTAACACAAGGGGGTTGATGGAGATTTCCCAGAATGTCTCAAGCAGGTAAAGGTGGGAGAACAGGAAGGAAACATTTAAGTTATACAGACATGTAAGGAGCTGAAATTGGAAGAGGAGCCCCTGGAAGGATACAGCAGTCAGAGATACTGGGTAAAACCAGGAGTCCATCACAGAGGCCCAGACTGGAGAGCGAGTCCCAATGTGGAAGGTATGGTTAACCCTCTCCAAGGCCACAGTTGCACAAGTCAAGTAAAGCTACATTAAAAAAAAAAAAAAAAATGCTGCATCAATACAGACTGCTGTTAGGCTGAGGAGAGAAGTTGAATGAGAATGTGAAGAAAAGAACACAAAGATTTCCATCAAAAAATTGGCTTTGGATGGGAGGAAGACAGAAGCAAAAAGAGAATAGGAGGTAAGGGAGTGTTTATTTGTAAACTATTTTTTAAGACAGAAATGAGCCAGTAGAGTGAAAGAGGGATAAATCATGAAACGGATGCATTCAGAGCCCAGTGGTGGGTGTTAGCATGTTAGCCACAGGCTTTTTCTGATAAGGATGAATGATGGAGGAAAGAATGCTCTAGAACACAGTCAGGTTATAGACACCTGGCAAGAAGTAAAAAGAATCACTACCTTTTGGTTACGGATCTTAATGTGAAGTTTAGTGGAATGTGTTCTGGAAGAGGTTGGAGGAATAAGCTTTGAGAAGAGTAGAGAAAAGAGGAAAGAAAGACTACAATGGAAAACGGGAAAGCTAACCAGGAAAACAGACCATGCTTGTTTTTCACTATTCAACATTCTTTCAATGATTTATGCAACACTTGATATGTGAGGGCCCAGTGAGGTTGTAAATCATACATTCATTGTCACTCCTGAGTCTCTACCTGAAGAAATGTTAATCAGCCCAGGTATAGGTGTGGAATAAGTAGGTCGATGGGTCTTTAGATGCAGTTTAGCTAGATGGGTCCTATGAAAAGAGAAAAAGACAAGGTAGTTGAGAGGATATTGCCAAATGGGTCTTTGGAAATGATGAAACATAGCTCAAAAGAGAGTGGAGAAAATTAGGAGGAAGATAATAGAAAGAAACTAAATGGACCATGAGATCTAAGGTCTCAATTAAGCATCAGTATTAACATGAGAACAGGAAAGGTAGAACACCTACAGTGTCTGAGAAGGAGGGCATGTTAAATACACCAGGGTTTAAGCAATTCCAGGAGACAGCAAATCCAGATTGTGGACTATGAGGTTAACACAGTGAGGATGTGGGGCAGTCCAGGTGGCTCAGTGGTTTAGCGCGACCTTCAGCCCAGGACCTGATCCTGGAGACCTGGGATTGAGTCCCACATCAGGCTCCCCGCATGGGGGCCTGCTTCTCTCTCTGCCTGTGTCTCTGCTTCTCTCTCTCTGTCTCTCATGAGTAAATAAATAAAATCTTTTTAAAAAAACATGGTGAGGATGTGAAAATACTAGTGTTGGAATAGTCGAAGAATTAAGAGGCCTGTGGATATCAAGTAGGTAACAGATGTGGATCCTTGAGTGTCACTCATGTGCTGGCTGAATTTGGGACTGACTGGAAAACTGCAAACCGTGTGACAAAGGCCCCAGGAATGGAGGGTGAATGACTAGGCTTTTGGTACAAACCGGCAAGAGGGAAAAGAAGGTAGTACAGCAAAACAATCAGCTTAATAAGAGCCCATGATTTCACACAGGATAGAAAAGAAAACACTGGGCATCTCTTCTCCCTTCTCCACACCTCTTCACACTGGCTATTCCAACTTTCTTAATTTCTATTCCTCTACCTTCTTTAAGAAAGAATAGAAGCCATTGAGTGAGCATCCTTTTATCTTCTTGCCATCATACATAATTCACAGGTCCTGGCTCTAACTGAAAAGTAAAAAGGGCGTGGGCCTATGTGGAGATGATCTCAGGAAAGGCCTAATCCCCACTGAAGGCTAGAGATTGATGAGCCTTACTGGGTCCGCACCAGCAGCCACATGGCTAGAAGAATGGTGTTTCCAAAAATAATCTTCCAAGAGAAAACATCTGCAATCCAGGTACATGGTGGGACATATGTCTCATTTAAAAATTAGGTCTATGGATTCCAACAGACCTTTCTACCAAGTGACGTAGGGTGAAGGGATGAATTAGTTAGTCCCCAGGAACCTTACCAAGTCTTCAGAAATTACATTTCCTGGGTCACAGAAAAATACAGCAGATATAGTAAAGTTCACCAATACTCCTTTTGTTCTCCCCTTTACTGTAACCCTTATAGTTGAGCAGGTCTACATGACTAATGAGAGCCATGATATGTGAGAGGAAGTGATGCAATGAAAGGCCCATGTAGAATTCTCCAAGTTCTTTACCTGAAATGGAGAATAATCAGGGTGTATTTCCAGATAATGCACATACAAGGTCTTCAATCTGATTCCCCAAGTGATGATATAGAGCACCCACCAGCCAAAGATGAATATAGAGAGGAAGCGAGAAATAAACCTTAGAAGTGGCTCATATTTCATAATTACTTGGTTATAGCAACATAAGAAGGCTATGCTCACCAAAAATAGAAAACTTCCATACTGACCAAGAGTCTCCAGCAACTCATCCTCCTAGAAAATCTTATCTCCAATAACAGGTGGACTAAACAATCTCTTCCCTAGAAGGCCAGTGGGTCATACAGCAATTTAGCCCTAAGGAAAAATGTAGCATCCCCTAAAGAACTCCTCTAGAAAAATTATACATATGTAAACATCTTCCCAAACCCTACCCCTTTCCTTTGGCCTAAACAAGGAAGCAGTTCTGAATCATGATATTTGTCCAAGATCAAGTGCATCAAAATGATCATTTTCTTGTTCAAGTGCCTTGGACGACAGCTCAACCAATAATGTAAAATGATGTTCTTAATTTTCTTAATTGACAGGGCTATAATAAAAAGAATAAAACATATTTAGTCACTCATCGCATATAAGTGGTTTTCTTTCAGTAAAGAATTTAAATGCTAATTGATAAGTACTTGAAGAGTAAAGCTAAAATTAACTTCTAGGCATTATATAAATATTAATTGAGAACTTTCATAATTACATCTTATACAGAGATGAGAATTATCTGATTTTTATTCCTATCATTATTGGTTTAAAGTATTAATACACACTTTATGCCACATATGTGGGTTTGAAATCACACCAATAAGTTCAAATGAATTGTAGAAGATTATCCAAAAGAATAAAATATTATACATCATCTCTACCATCTGCAGGGGAATGGGGTGGTTCATTATGTCATATTCTGCTTTGCATCCTGGTAAATCTCTATCTCCTGTGAAATCTCTTCCTATAGAATGTATGCTCATCAGGAATTTTTGAGGTTCATGGCAAAACTACTGATGTTGGTTACAGAAGTCTGCCCTGGGTACACTCAAATCTAGGATTTCGTTTGTGCTGCAGATGCTGTGTGTGTAAAATTGACCTATTCTCACATAGCACAGTACAGTTATTTGTTTAAGGTTAAGTCCATGTAAGTTCCCTACATTTTCCAAGGGCAAACAGAATAAAAAGCTATGATATGAAAGTGGAAAGCTCTCGCTTTTGTAGACTTTGGGGTTGTCATACCGACATCTATTCCTTTTTCTTAGAAATGTTCCTATTATTCATCACTATATCATATCTTCCTCAGGGTAGCTAATTTGGGGACAGCTAATTTTACCCCTGACTCTAGCAATGGGAATGGAATTTAGGCCTAAAATAATCAGCTTTTGAAAGCATTTCCCCTCTCTGGAAATGGAAGAGGAAAAAGCACTGGAGTTGTCTGCAGCTGTCTTGCAGTCCCACGAGGAAAGGATACTTGCCGACATGGAAGGCAAGAGCTGACCTCTGGAAAGAAACCAGGTTGCTGAAGACATTGTTAAGGCCTAAACCAATCAATTCAGAAACTCAATTTACCACCTAACCTAGAGCTAGATAAGCAAGAAAATTCTTTTTGATTTAAGCCAATCTGAGTATTCTGTCATTAGCAAATAAAGGATCCTGACATGCACAGATGTCAAGACACATGGCTCTCTTGTGGCTCCCCACGCTCTGAGAGACTACTGTGCGTTCCAGAAATCCTGGCTTGCTTCTCCCCAGTCTCCAAACGACTAAAAACATGTTTAAACTAAATGCAAGGAGAATGATTAGAGGTATCATGAAGTCCGCATTTCTGAAAAAGGAGCATACAGGTGACTAGTCTAGAGTGACTGCCATAAATGGAACAGCTAAAGCAACAGTAATGGTAAGATTTGATCTTTCCTGGATGGAAGTGCAACAGAACTACTAGTCTGCTGACCAGCAAGCATATTACCTACAAAGAGACCTCAACCCACATCTTGCTTCTGGGGAAGGAACAGGACGCAGTAAAAGAAATATCTGCCATTGGTGACACTCACTAAACTCCTGGTTTTCAAAGTAGTTATACTGATCTAATCATTTTTAAAGTCCATGCTATAAGGATGAAGTAAAATGAGTGCTAGAAGTACCTCCTGACACTGGTTCACAAATAATACTAGGTCATTCTTAAACTATTGTCATAAGGTTTCTGATAGGCTCTTGTGATTTACACAAAAGTTGGATGCTAGTTCTCTTTCAAGACCACTTAAGCACTCTATCATTTTTTATGACATTTTGTAAACTGAAGAGAAATAGAATATATGAATATATGTAACTCTAGTTATCACTTATTATTCTCAGTCTAGCATTTTTTTCAACCCCTCATTTTCATGCTCAGCATTCTTACTTTATAGATTGTCATCTGAGGCTACATGCCTAACTATTGTTTCATATAACCAGTCCAAAACATCTACATAACTACGTTATTTGGCAGTGACAAAGGCTACTGATACCAGCACTATTCTTTTTCTTTTCCAAAAACACAAACCCAAACTGAGAAATAATCAAGGAGAGAAACGTTCCTCCTTTCTATCCTAATTTAGGAAGTAGTCTTGATTTCTTGTCAAACTCAAAGGAGAGAATCAGGCACACATTATTAATTTATCTACTTTCACTTGCTCTGATTAAAATTAAAGATTAACATTTTCAGGCTGGTAGTCAAAACTGTTCACTCATTATTGAGTGAACTTCAAGAACCAACCAGCTAAAAAATCACCTAAGCTAGGAAACTTGCATCAGCCTCTTCAGAAAATAGCTAGCATTCTTGAACTAGAACATCCTATGAATGTTTGTTAGAAAAGTCTTAAGTTCATGTCCCTGATAACGAACATATTTTAATTCAAACTATGGATTAATATAGGTTTATTTAATGCTAACTAAAGAATACAAATATGAGTAGCTCTCTTTTTTTAAAACTTATACTGAATAATACTTTCACAAGTAATAACATGGAGTTAAAATGGCTCTCAATGTGCCATCCAAAATAAGATCAACTGATCTTAAATGGAAGAAGGAATGTGTAGGGACTTCATTTTGGTCTGCTACTATTACTTGTGTTTATTGTTTTAATATGAAAGTAGTTTATGATGAATTACTGAACTCTATATCTGAAACTAATGATGTACTGTATGTTGGCCAATTGAATTTAAATTAAAAAATAATAATAAAAGAAAAATAAATTTAAGAAAAGGTAGTTCATATAGTACTGATGATAATTTAGGGGGAAAATGAAGTTACGTTGTACATCTTTTACATTAGAATTTAAAGAGTAGTCCTAAAATTAGAAAGGAAAAATGAACTTACAAAGTAAAAATATGTGTCAGTGATGTTAGTCAAAGATCAGCTATTGCTGAGATTGGCAATATTATGTCCCTGCACAATTATTCATATTATAATGGGAATTTTTAATATAAAATATGAATACATAATATAATGAGAGCAGAAGTCACCCTAATCATTCATCTTGTGTTTCCATTTAGAACACCTGGTATAGTGTCTTCAGTATAATCGGTATTCAACAAATATTTGTTAAATGAATGAATAAACAATGAATGATGAGAAAATGATAAACAGCTCCTCCTCCTCTCCTGAGAGTTCACTGCAGAGTTCAAGAGCTATTTTCTTTCAAATATAATTAATCCTCAATATCCTTGTAAAATAGCCAAAGGGAAAATGTATTTACATTACATCTGAAATTGATGGAATCTATACAGAGGGGTCCGGTTGAAAATCTTTCTCAAAGTAAATAAAGCATTCACCCTCCAGCTGGGAACAGGGTATCTGAATCATTCCCTCTGTGGCTGGCTTTCAGTTTGAGCGCCTGCTGCAGTGACCATAAGAACTCTCCTCAATCTCTTCAGGAAAATCCTAGGACCCCTCAAATTCTGCTGCTAATCCTTTCCACTGGTCACTGCTGTTCTGGTTCCTCCTCAGTCCCTACCTCTACTAATCCACAAATACTATGACCATGTCTTTTCCAGGTCAATCCTGATTTCTATCCTGCCTTCCTCAAATGTACTCACACTTATCAGACCATATGTTCTAATATTAGCTCAGGGAGGGGGGAAAGCCATCATACTTGTAGAGATCACAAAAAAAACAGTTTACTAACATTTGAAAACACCATTATCATCTACGTTCACCTCTGATCCACAGTTAAGCAATTAGGATATAAATATATCCTATCTTCCTATTCATGAAGATACTATTTATGAATTGGAAGTCTGACACAACATTTGTGTGACCTAATTTTGAAAATTTAAAATAGTATAAAGCCTTCAGGCTTAATTTTATAAAAGGAAAATTAAAGGGACACCAGCAAGCACAGATTTATCTCTCTGTGCATGGGGCACTGGTAATTTTTTTTAACTTAACACATGTGATATTTAAAATGCCAAACTTCTACATTTCTGCAGTAACAAGGTGGTTATCACATTGAATAACATTTTCTGTAATTTCTCTCCAGTAAGTAGAATATTAACACACGAACTGAAAATGTTAAGTGACTATAAATAAGCTGAAATGATTTCATTAAAATTTAGCTTAGCAAATGTTACTTTCATATTCTTGGTGGTAACCCTTTTTATTCATATTCAAAGGCAAGGAACAATTTAGAAGCAAAAGAAGTGGCAACGACCGACCGCTAGACCCACCCCGGTGGGCTCACCTCAGATCTGGGTTTCTCCACTTAAGCAGAAGTGGAGGAGGCACTGGTATTTGGGAGAATGAGTTTCTAAAGGCATAGCCTTGACCACACAGCAGTATCCCACCATCAACACACTGCCATTTGCCAATATGACAAATGGTACTATGAGCAACATTTATACTGCTTTGTAGCTAAAGCACCTAAGCAGATTATGAGAAATAATAATAACCATAAAATTAAGCAGAGAAGAAAACAAAACATACAAAAAGGTTTTAAACCGCCGAAATAATGTCACAAGGCCATGTCCCTACATTCCCTCTGGAGTCCATGAACGAAGTCTGCCATTTTAGACAGGATTCTAACAGGCTTGGTTATCTGGTTTCCAATCACATCATATTATAAGTAGAGTGGAAAGAAGAATGGGGTGTGGAGAGACAGGTCAGAGAGTGAGGGATTCAAAACCGGAATGTTCCTTAACAGGGCATTGTAACTGCTGAATTAGTTAATTAGTTCCCCCTTAATGACCAAACTAAATAGTTTGCTTTTTTACTCAGGCCTTCTCCTTACAGATGCCAAAGAACTTCAGGTTGAAAGAAACTTCTGTTCTCATTCTTGAGTCTCCCCTACAACTTAAAATCAAAGACTTTTATTTTGGGTGAAGTGCTTCACAACTAGTTGAAAGTGGCATTAAATTTTATACGATGCTCTTAGACAATTTAAAGCTGCAAGAAAAATGAACCTGTAAACTTCCTACTGGAGATTATCAAAGAGGAATGCTCACCATCACTTTTTTCTAGCTTCCCAAAGCTAATCCCTCTCATTTTAAGTAGACAAGAAATAAAAGATGCTCAAGAGTCACCATCCACATGTAGGATGATTAAATGACTTTTGTTTTAGAGATCAGACCCAACAGACCTTCAGCAATGGAAAAACTGGATTCAAAGCCAAACACACTTAATTAAAAAAAAAAAAAAAAAGCCTGTACTTATTGGGAAAACAAACTTCAGTTGCTCAATTGTTTTTTACTGAAACAATTTTTAAAAATATAACAAGACATAGTCAAGAGATATTAAATTCTTATCTTCTAAAAGTTTAAGAAAAAAGTAGTATTTTCTAAAAGGTTCAGAAATATTTATGATTCTTCTATATGGTAATAGATATTTTAGTTGGAACTAAAACTCACTTATGTCCTACTAGGGAAATTATCTATGTAGATTATTATTAAGAAAATAAGGCCTATCTTTTGAATTCGTGAAAAAAGGTAAAACTCAGCATTTTATAAAATTTCAACCATCTGCAAAATTTTTAATACTCTTAAGGTATTCACATACCTTTTCAAGTTAGGGTATCAAAAATAATGTTTGCTTGTTTGCTTGAATGGCAGTACACTGTGTTTATGTAAACCAGGCATGCCCTTAGGTCATAACATATACAGGGCTAATGGACCTTTGCCAAATATACCAAGACTTTAGTTTTTTTATTTAAGTCTGATTTTATAATTCTGTCCTCTTACCACAAGGCTTCCAACGTTACTGGGAGGCTAACCCTTAACGCAGAGCAGCCTGAGTTTCTGCCATAGGGAAGGCACGTGAAAGTAAAGCATACTTTTTTTTTTTTCTTTAATGATTTATTTATTTGAGAGAGAAAACCAGAGAGGGCACACACTCTCGAGAGCCTGTGCAGTGGGGGAAGGCCCAGAGGGTGACGGAAAGAGAATCCCAAGCAGACTACCCACTGAGTGTGGAGCTGAGGCAGGGCTCGATCTCAGGACTGTGAGATCAGGACGTGAGCCAGAACCAAGAGTCGGACCCTTAACAGACTTTGCCACGCAGGGTCCTGAGCGAAGCATACTTTATGAGACAGTGCTGTTTTTCTTTACCCAGTGTATGGAGTCAACAACGCACTTAAGCAATTTTTAGGGGGTCTTAGCGGAAGTCAATTCATTTATTTGCCAGGTGGTATTTTCTTAAAAATAATAGATTTCCCACTCCCAGGTTTTAATTGTAGTAATAGCTTCTCCACAAAAATCATAAACAGACTTGCACACAGACAGGCAGACATAGTGAAGGGAGGAACAATATGAACACAGATGGTTTACAGGTGACCTCTATGCTCATCCACCCTTGTGTTTCCCACTTCGCTTGATGTAGCAACTCCCAACAGCCCTGAGAGTTGCTGTGAAACCAGATAAAACACCGGAAGCTTACAGAGACCACGCAGGGTGTGAGAAGTAGAGGGCAGGGAGCTATCAAAAGTAGGAGGAAAGGGCACGGATCCAGGGTGAGGAAGGAGGACAGAAGTGGCAAGTCTATGGTACGTATCCAGTCCCAAAATACCTTCTCCCACAGAGTCTGAAGAGTTTTCCCTTCACAGTGCTGCTGAAAATGAAAGTATCAACCAGATACTTTAATTACAAATGTAAATGTTGAGGCAATCCAGGCTATTTGTGTGCATAAGGTTGTTCCAGACACCCTCTCCTTCCCATAGCTCCTCCTAGAACCTTTCCACGGAGTAAATGAGAAATCTGAATGGGACAAAAATGTGAGGGTAAGTTAGAAGCAAGAACTGGCACCTGCCTATCTCATAGTAAGTTGTTTGGTGAGCCTTTGTTTCATTATTTATTACAAAATTCATGTTTCTTACTTAAATATACATACATATGCATATCTTAGCTAACTGCTATGCAGGAGGAAGTTGTGACATTTATCCACCAGGGTCAGCAAAAGTGAGAGCTCGGCCATCAAGAGACCATTTCACTTCGTTTCATGGGTCCCCTATGGTACTTGCCCCGGAGCCACCATTTGCCTATCGGGTGAAGTTCTGATGTAGCCCTGAAGTTACAGTTTTATCCCTATAAAAACAACAGCAGGGGCACCTGGGGGGCTCAGTCTGTTAAACATCTGCCTTTGGCTCAGGGCATGATCTCAGGATCCTGGGATTGAGCCCCAGGTGAGGCTCCCTGCCCCATGGGCAGCTTGCTTCTCCCTCTCTCTGCTCATGCTCTCGTTCTCTGTCTCTCTCAAATAAATAAATAGGATCTTAAAAACAACAACAACAAAAAAAAACTTTTTTTCCCTACAAAGAAGGTTATTATGTGTCAGACAATGCAAGAAAAGTCAGCAGACACTGCCACGTGTACCAGAATATACCCAGACTTCTTTTGGATCGGAGGATCTTGTGGTGGCCCTAAAACACACTTTCACTGCCTTCCCAAAGAAACTACTTAATTTAATATTAAACAACTCAGTTAAAGAAAGGGGAAATAATACAAGGGTAAGCAAATAAAGAACAGAAACAAAAACATAGACTATTTCAAATTAAATAAAAAAATCCGAATTATTCTAAACTTATGGGTGAAGATCAGGAATCCAGACCAATGGAGAGAAAAAGCATTATCACTGAATGCTGTGGTGACCTGATGATGGCCAAAAGTGAGTCTGGAGAAACTTTACATTCTAAAACTGATAGGGCTCGGCGGTTTAGTGCCACCTTCAGCCCAGGGCCTGACCCAGATTAAGTCCCACATCGGGCCCCCTGCATGGAGCCTGCTTCTCCCTCTGCCTGTGTCTCTTTCTCTCTCTCTCTCTCTCTCTCTCTCTCTCTCTGTCACTCATGAATAAATAAATAAAATCTTTAAAAATAAATAAATAAATAAAACTGATAAAAGTTTAAACTTGAACTTTGTGTCACTGAAAAAAAAAAAAAACAACAACAACATGGAAAAAAACACCAGCATACAATCATGAGTGAACATATGCTTTGCTATTTGGGGGGGCGGGGGGGGTGGCATACAATTACTTGAATAAACATATGCTATTGCCATTTTTTTTACTTCTATATACATTTAATATAGTTTTCATTAGAAACTGTTACTGGAGAAATGGAGAAATTTCTTTTATCTCCAAACCAGATAGAGCAGTTGTCCTACCAAAAAGGGGGACGATTTTTTCCCCTTTAATTTTGCCTTTTTATGAGGTCCCGATTCCAGGAATTGGAACTGGGCTAGTGCTTTAAATAATGACATCAAGTGCTGCCTTGTCTGTCAGGTCTTGAGCTGGACACCATCAGTATATGAAGAGGGAAGGGTTAATGCAGGCCTTGGTTGCTCAAATCCTGCACATTCCCAAGAAAGGCCTGTCCTCAAGACTGGCCCTGGGCCAGTTCCCAGGAAATGAGCTCTGAGCCCTTGGAATTGACTCCCCGATAAGAATGTTTTTGTATGCCCTAAGTCTTGGGCCATGCAATACCAGTTTGCTCAGACAGTTTATACTAACAAATGTGATGTATGGTGAACACATGTTTTTGCTCTGGGAGGCTGGAGTCTGAATAACTGAGGTCAGTTGTAAAGGTACAGCATGCCTTTGTGACTGATCCTTAATAAAAACCCTGGACACTGAGGCTCAGATGAGATTCCCTGGTTGTCCTTTGTTGTCACACATCACTGCTGGGAAAATTAAGTGTGTCCCTATGACTCTACTGACAAGACACTTGCAAACTCGTGCCTGATTTCTCTTGGACTTTGCCCAATGAGCCTGTGCTCTTTGCTGATTCTATTCTTTATTATTTTGCTATAATAAACAATGAATATAATAGCTTTCTGAGTCCTGTGATTCCTTCTAGCAAACCACTGAGCCTAAGAACAGTCTTCAGGACCCCCTCCAAGCACATTATCAAGTTCAATCCTAAAAATCTTGCAATATCACTGCCATTTCTCAGATGATAAAGTCAAGACTTTTCCAAGAGGAAAAGTCATTTGGTTGTTTAAGACGAAACCAAATCACTCCGTCCTTTCTGTTAATATTACACCATAGTATTATGTAATACTATGTTGAGGGTCACAAAGAATTCTTAAAATAATCTTAGAACTCAACCAGCACTGGAAAACTTTCCTTTGGAAAATATAAAATACAATTCATAAACTCTGAAAAATATTTAGACTACAATTAATCTATAAACACAATCCAACTTAAAGTTGGACTTATAATTTTTGGTTTGTGGTGGTTCTAAAAGCCATAATCAGATGTTTTTTAACCTACAAAGTGTCCCTCGTCTGCCTATTCCTTCTGCTCACAAAAAATTTCCAGTGTAATTCAATTCCCAATACTTCCTGTCTTTGAGAACTATGTATCTGTGTGTGTGTGCGTGTGTGTGTGTGTGTGTGTGTGTGTGTGTGTGTTAGGGGCGAGGTGTTTAGGGAGAGAGAAGTAGGTATATCAGTATTTTCTTCATGTCTGCAAATGTAGTTTAGAAGGTGTAGGAGGAAAACTTAAAATCCACTGCAATTTTGGTGTTCTGCAGCCATGTGCATATAAATGCCTGTGTGTGCATGCATGCATCACATGATGTGCAACACAGACAACATACACATTTCAAATAGGTTTTGTGTTTAAGCTCAGTATTCAGCCACAGAAATATCTGAGAGCACCAACTCCTATTCAATTTTATTTGAGAAATGCACTGGCATTATGTATTTCTATGGTGACAAAAAAATTAACAGGCATAGGATTTCTATAATAATTATTAGTATTTCTTAGAATACTATTAGAATACTATTTATAATAATTATTTAGTATTTCTTAGAATAGTACAGTTTTATAATCTATATTTGGAAAACACTGATAGAAAATCTAATTTAAAATGGTGATTTGCTTCTATGTAATTAGCTACATACTAAATCTGCAATATAGGCTATTCATCTTAGTTTTGTGCCAAGTCACTTTTATTTAATAAAAATGAAAAGCTAATTTTCTATTTTCCTAATTCAAATTTATATGCCTGTGTAATGTAAAAAATTCTTAAACTTCTATAGATCAGGTTCTTTATTTAGAAGTTGAAAAAGCCTTGGCAAACACATGCCTTTTTTTTCTTGGCTATTTGTTTAATAGATTTTAATTTTTAGAGTAGTTTGGAGATCACAGCAAAATTTAGCAGAATGTACAGAGATCTCCCATATTCTATTTCCCTCTATTCTACATATGCAGAGCTGGCCACATTATCAACATTCCCCATCAGCGTGGTATATTTGTTACATCTGAATCCACAGTGACACATCATTATTACCAAGAGTCCATAGTTTACCCTAGGGCTCACTCTTGGTGTTGTACGTTCTAGGAATTTGTAAAAATGTATAACAACACCTATGCACCCTTACAGTACCATACAGAATAGCTTCACTGCCCTAAAAATCCTCTGTTCCACCTATTCATTCCTTCCTCTCCTGTAACCCCTGGCAACCACTGATCTTTTCACTGTCTCCATACTTTTGCCTTTTCCAGAGTATCATATAGTTGGAATCATACAGTATACAGCCTTTGAGATTGGTCTTGTTCACTTAGTCACAGAAATTCTTTTCTCCGTGTCTTTTCAAGCCTTGGTAGCTAATTCATTTTATTTTATTTTATTTTATTTTATTTTATTTTATTTTATTTATTTTATTTTATTATTTTATTTTTTCATGAGAGATACACAGAGATAGAGAGGCAGAGACACAGGCAGAGGGAGAAGTAGGCTCCATGCAGGGAGCCCGACGTGGGACTCAATCCCAGATCTCCAGGATCATACCCTGGGCTGCAGGAGGCGCTAAACTGCTGTGCCATCCTTTTTAGTGCTGAATAATACTCCATTGTCTCTCTGTACCACAGTTGATTTATCCACTCACCCACTGAAAGACAGCTTGGTTACTTCCAGGTTTTGGCAGTTTTGAGTAAAGCTGCTATAAACACCCATGTGCAGGTTTTGTGTAAACATAAGTTTTCAACTCCTTTGGGTGAATACAGAGGAGTGTGACTGCTATACGGTACGGCAAGAGCATTTAGTTTTGCAAGAAACTGCCAAACTGTCTTCTCAGTGGCTATACCATTTTGCACTCCCACCAGCAATGAATCAGAGCTCCTGTTGCTCCACATCTTCACCAACATCTGGTGTTCTCAATGTTCTGGATTTTGGCCATTCTAATAGGTATGTAGTAGTAAGTAAGCACCTGTACTTTCATTTAAAAGTGCATCTGAAATGCAACATTTCACGGAATGTACACCAAAGATTGGAAAGGTCACATTTCTGTTTTAAAAAACCTTTGGTGAACTACTGCCCGAAGGAGATTTTTCCCTGCCAATTACCTACAGCTGGAAAGGATGTTGGGCATCAAGAACTGGGGGCACTGGAGATTTTAATGACATAGGAAATCAACACAGAAAGCTCACATTAAGTCAAACTGAGGGTAGGGGAAAAAGAATGGGTGAAAGGGATCAAAAAGTACAAACTTTCAGTTATAATTAAGTCAGTGATATAATATACATGGTGATCATAGTTAATAATATTCAACTGCATATCTGAAAGTTGCTAAGAGGCTAGATCTTCAAAGTCTTCATCACAAGAAAAAAATGTTGTAACTATGTGCAGTGACAGATCTTAATTAAGACTTATTGTGGTGATCATTTCACAATATATACAAACATCAAATCACTATATTGTACACCTGAAACTAACATGATGTTATAAGTCAATTATATCTCATTTTAAAAAGAAAATCAAACTAGTGTGATTTTATTTTTTTAAAGATTTATTTATTTGACAAAGAGAGAGAGAAAGAGAGAGACATGCATGCATGTGCACACATGTCCACACCTGCAATTGAGGGGTGGGCCAGGAGGAGAGAACCTTCAAGCAGACTCTCTGCTGAGAGAGGAGCCCCATGTGGAGCTTGATCAATTGACCCATGAGATCATGACCTGAGCTGAAATCAAGAGTCAGACAGTTTACTGACCAACCCCAAACTAGTATGAGTTTTAAAAAACTAAGTTTAAAATCTTTCTCACTCCAAATTTTATCAGTTGGGCATTAAATTCGGCCAAGGATATGCAATTCTCATATTAATTGAAGCTCACTTAAATCACCATTTCTAGGCTGGTTTTCCCATGAGGATGGACTGCTCCAAAAAGAAACTGGAAAGAATCTGGCTCACAGTGAATTATTCAAACTTTTTCTTAGTTAACTAAAAGTGAATTTGACCATTAATTAGAGAAATCATATCAAATTCTGTGGTGATAATAAACTAATGACTACTTTGCAGCTGGAAGGCCTTTGTGTGTGTGTGTGTGTGTGTGTGTGTGTGTGTGTGTGTGTGTGGTGCATTTCTAGCTGTGGTGCATTTTAATAAGAAATGATGATTGCATCAGCTTTTACCCATAAAGCAGATCTTTACATTCTGCTTAGGTCTTCCACATACCAGTATCTAAGACTTTGTTCTTACGAAGATCACTGACATAGATACACACAGACTGACAAACATATCACTACAATCATGAATTCACTCAGTTAAGATTTGCACACTGACTTCAAAGTTAAAAGCCTAGGATTTACTAGATTCTCAGTACGTATGAGGTTCCACTGGCTTCCCTGAATCACAAAAGCTATGGAGTGTTCATATAGGAACAGGTCTACTGTCAACATGAATCATTTTAAATATATATATACATATATATATATATATATATATATATATATATATATATATAACCCCGTGTCCACAAGGACGCGCTTTCAAGCACAAGCTTCATTCTCCATTTGTGTTTTACCAAAAGTAGCATGTGGCTTCCTAAAGTTTAATGACTAACACTGCCTTGACTGACACTGCCTAAGAGAAAGACAGAGTTTGCTGCCTGACTTGTGTTGAAAAAATTCTGAGAAATATCTTAAAACTCCTCCAGCAAATTTCTCATTTGGTCACTGGGAAGAAAATAAAATATCTACCCTCATTGATTTCTAGATGTAATTTATCAAAAAAATGAAACACTTAAATAAATTCCGTATTTCCCTTACCAAGAATTTCTCCCAAAAGTATGTACTCCATCAAAGATTGCTCCACTAAGAAGCTCTACTGTGAAGCAACAGAATTTTAGAGGATATAATGAGTACTTCTGCTACACAAAATCATTATCTATCTCTAACACTTCCTTATGAGGCTGACTTCTAATCCTGTACCACAGCGTGCCCTGCTAACTTCAGGGCTTTGATGAAGAATAGTTGAAAGCTCTTATTATAAATGGATTCAACACAACTGATGACAAAGTGAGAGACCCAAAGAAAGAAGTCCTCACATAGAAAAATTGGTGGCATGAAATGCCAACCACCTTTAACCAAAGCTTTCCTGGTCATTAAGCAAGTTCTATAAAAATTACTGAAAGTAAATTCTTTAGGGCTCAAAGTGAATCGGCAATTTCTACTTCTACTATACTGCTGTTTACTCAAAAACTATTTTTAATGAGTAAGACTCAGAGTTTGCCAAAGTGTTTTCTACAAAACAACTTTCTCAAGATGTTCCAAATCCGTAGTCAAATAAGTCTGAGAAACCCTGAATGCTTCATTCACCTCTTGGATATGCATAATGTACGCTAATACATAAAAAGCTCTAAAAAGCCAAACATTAGAAATGTTTAATATTGTTTAACTAAACATTTCCCAGACACATTTGGCCACATATCTAACACCTAATTAAAGAGTTTGGGAAATGCTAACACATAATGTAAGAAAAATATTACTCTCGTTTTAAAAATAGTAGAAAATATTTATAATATTCTAGTCACTCTGCAAGAAACTAGAATTCTAGTCTTTAAACAGAATATTGATTTTTTGGTAATTTTTTTTTATTTGACTTCTATCTTCTCTTTTACACAGCTGTATCCTTAATAGCATTTATGTTTTCCAATTTTGTCTTAATTTTTTTCTTCATAGATGCAAAAGCCTAACAAATGCAAAGTGAGTATATTAGTCTCTGGCTCCACTCTATACTTTGTATATAGTAGATGATAAAAGGGATTCTTGGATAACAACCTGTTCATGTTTTTTTTTAAACAAAATAATGGTGAAAATCCAAATAATTACAATACTTCTGAGTTGGTTGAGACATCCTAAGAACACTGTCAGGCAGGCCATCAGTAAGATCTTTTCAATCTATTTCAAAACATTCAGAAAGAAGCCATCTTGGGGAAAGTCAGTTAGCAGCTAGCCTTCTGCTAATTTCTGTACAAGGAAAACTGATCTGACTGCACAAAGGTTTACGTGGATGATCCCCTTTTAAATTTAACATAATGCTTTGACATCTTCTGTTAATACCAAGAAGGTATCAGCCATAAACTGAGATGTCACTGACATGCAAATGAACTACACCCAAAACGTTGTTGTCGTTATTCTGTAATGGATTGGGAACAGTCTATTTATATTCTCATCCCATCCTCTTCAGATTTCACTGTCTTCTGCGTTTGTCCTACTCGTGATCTTACTCTATCCTCTTCTTGAGCATAAACGTATCATAAATTTTCACAGAGATGCCACTTGTGGTCAAAGAAAAGATTAAATGAACTGGCATTTGTGATAATAAAAATCATGATCTCGATATCCAAACCAAGCACATTATGTGACACAGAAACTATCAATCAATAAACCATGAACAGCTGTGTATGCTTAATGCACCAAACACAAACTGCTGTTGAATGGAGAGGCCAAGTCAATAAACAAACAGCGGGAAGCCTGAGAAGTACATATGACTGGATGGGGAAAGTGGCTCTAGAAAGCCAAGGATGGTGGTTTAAATCTTAGATGGAGGAAACCATGGTCACATTTGAAGGCTTCTGAGCAGAAACAATGCTTTGGTGAAATGCAAACTTAAAAGAGTTTCAGGTATCAATGACCTGGATGGCTGAGGAGCTGTTAATCAAGAATTTTAAAACATTAGGTTAAAGTGATCGACCTGAACTGGGGGGATCAAGGCTCAGACCAAATGTTGACATTGAGAGGGATGAAGATGCCCACAATGATTTCAAAGAAGAGCCAATGAAGCTTCAAAAGAAATGAAGAGATGGGGATAAACAAAAGGAGACTGACTCCCTCTGAGTGGCTCAAATACTGTGATAAGGAGGGAAAGGCTGGGAAGACAAGCTTTTAATGAGGAAGCCATGGGGTTGTTCTGATATGCTGGGTTGAAGTTTCCAGCATTTAAGGGAGGCAACTGGACAGGAAACCTAAATTATGTCCCAATAAAATAGGAGTGACAAGCCTGATTAACAAAAGCATATTTCTTATTAGTCTTCCCTGGGGGTACACGGAAAATGGGATTTCAAAAATTTAGAGAACGAAAAAGAGAAAGATGACATGCCAATAACTTAACAATTCATACTAAGTCAGTGGCAGCTGTCTTAAAACAAGATTTATCTACTACAGCACAATCTATCCAACAGCAAATCTGTGCAGAGAATTACAAAATATTTTTAGGACTGATAAATGTTCACTTACATATATTTTTCAAAATGCTGCCGAGAGAAATGATGGGGAATTTAAATGGGTTGGCCCAATATTTGCATAAGAATTCCACAGCCAATGTACATAATTTTCTCCCTATTAATGCTTAGCACTGGGCTCAGGCATTTCCCTTGCCAACCAGTGGAATTTTCAGAACTGCCCCTGGCAGACATCCCACTAAGCAATCCCTCCCCAACCCCAAACATTCCCAACTATCCTAGTCATGCCAGTACAACCAATGCCCCTTAAACCTTCCATAAACATCAACTCTCAGTTTCTTTAGCTATAAAATGCAAAAGAGTGACAAAAAACTACCTATCTTTGTTGCAAGCATTGGATGTAAAGTAGGCAAAAGACATAGCCGAGACTATGCCCAATTAATATGATGAAGAGTTTTATCTTAATCCATTAAATAAATGGAGTTTAAGCATTTTAATATGTGAGTTTCAATAAAGTTATATTTATGTCAAATTGGCGGTTATTTAGGTCAGTGGTTT